>NC_092574.1:24208712-24508712 GCF_037975245.1 Apostichopus japonicus | reverse complement strand
AAAGTAACAGAAAGAAAGGACCGAAATTAGTGTTGCTATGGTGATATATTATTATGTCAGTGATATTCATATCTAGATGCAATTGGCATAATTTTATGGGCCAATATGTCACTGATTCATGCAGATATTATGATGCAATTTCTTTGTCATATTCTTTCACTCTCTCTCTATGTCTCTCATAACGTAATCATTATTTAGTGTGCGACGTACAGCAAGTGAAAATATTTACAAATGCAATACAAATATGGTGACTTGGGAAATTAAACATTTGCTTTGGGATTTCTGAACGATAAAAAAATCCCAGGTGAATTGTCTATTATAAAACGAATTGAAAAAATGGAATCTGAGGGACACTTCAGAGATTTGAAATGTCATCAAAATTCATAACTGAGTACAAGAAACGACAAATTGGAAGACAAATATGTATGTGGACGTAATTCGGTTTTATAAACATCGTCGTTTGCGGTTTCCGGTATAATCACGTTCTAACATCCACGAATACAAATTCCGTCGGATAAGATAATAAATATTTACTCATATTTTCTTGGATTCTCTAAAATCTCATAATATGATAACCTGTTAAATCTTATTTAAAGAGGGAGTTAACTTTCGGTTGTGATAAAAGTCTATATATAGAACACGGTCAACAGTTACAAAGCATTATCAAGAAAGAAATTACTAGCTGATAAACATTCCCCTCCTTTCAACAACACCAAAAAAAAAACATAAACAGAGTTTCTCTTACTTATAACGAAAACGAAATAACACAATAAATACATGAAACAGGCATATGTTCAATTTTAGTGCTTGTAGCTATCAATGTTTTTGATACATATAAAATGTCTACACGTATTGTACATTAAACCATATCGTCCCATCATCGTTTTCATTTTATCTCTCCATCGCTCTCATTTGCACGGTCTCTCGTCTTCCGTTTTATCCTCCTTTTTTTCTTAATTGTTTTTAATTTTGGTTGTTGTCTATTAACAAACCCATTATAGAGAGACACAAATAACGATGTTATTACCTACTAAGTATAATTAAAATATTTCTATCCAAATGAATAAAACAGAACGAATGGATGTAGGTTATAGTTATATAGTAGGCTATAATTATTTATATATCTTTATATATCTTTGATATATCTATATATATATATTTATATATATGTATATATTCATATATATATTTATATATAGAGTTGGTTGGTTGGCGTCTACCTTGGCGCAGAGTGCTCTATGTCCGGGGGACAGAGCGAAATATATGTTGAGACTAGTTGAGACTAGTGGAACACTAGTAGTTGTAACTCAGAGTTTCACGCGTTGAGCGATCATCAGACAACTCTGATGATCGCTCTGAGTTGTCTGATGATCGCTTAACCCGTGACACTCTGAGTTACAACTACTAGTGTTCCACCAGTCTCAACTAGTCTCAACATATGTATATATATATATCTATATATATATATATATATGTACAAAATAATCAACGAAAAGGGGTATGGTAGGCCCTGTGGGACAGATATGCCATTTTATACACGCGTCCAAATTCGAATATATACAGATATATATTAGCAGCCAATCAGAAGGTCGAATTATATGGCTGTAATAAATCAAATATATACGCTACCATGAAACGGACGCGACGCATCGCACAAGATCGAGATGAGATTACGTGTAAATATAGTAAATAACTGATACAATTAGGACCTAAATTTTGAGGAAAAAATAGGGGGAGAATATGTTTTGAGCCAACATTTTTTGGCCCACATGTTTTGTTTCCACGTCAAATGCATGTTGGGACACTTTCTTTGGGTTCCAACATGTGGGCGGTCTCGGCCCTATTTTATGGTCACACACGTACATGTAGCTAATGATTACTAATGTTACCTTATTGGGGTGGCCCCTGCGGAATTGTTAGGTATCATACGCCCATTAAAAGCTTCATCGATTTACATAAGAAATCACAAAAGTAATGTGGTCTCTAAGTCTAGATAGACGTTCTCAGTAGATAAACGCTACCCATCACCGGATAGATGAAAAGTTGGCCTTTAGTGGCACCATCAAAATTCTGCATCATGACCGTGGATATTTTTTCGCTATCTGGAGCCTGAAGTTGTCTTCACTTGTAAACAAATATCTTCACTCAGTAGTAAACAATTTTCCTACGCTGCTCCTGGGAGGCCTAAAGGGGTCTAAAATTGCCACAATTGACCAATTTTGTGCACCACATGTAGTCAGGTGGCTTAGCAACAATTTTCAGAATTAACGCTAACTTGAATCCACCTGACTAATGTACTTCCATTCATACCTTTCAACATGTTTAGCCACAAAAAAAAAAGATCCTGATTGATAACATTTCGTAAAATCTAAGATTTTGGCACTTTTCCTGACTGTGAACATCCAGCGGATTGATATAGACTCTAATTGGAGTAAGCCACCTTAAAGTGTAGGCACAGCCATTTTCTTTTACTTGCCCGGCTGATGATTCGGGACTATAAAGACCATAGTTGATTTTTGAGACATATTGATTTGAGTTTGGCTGTTGTTTTCCCGGGGTAAAAGAGACAGGAATTCAGAAAACAATGGGCGTGCTGGAAACAGTTTTGCGGAAAATTAATTTTCGCGTCTAATCGTACTGGCAGGAGGTTTATTTTGGATTGTCAACTAAGTTTCTTGAAAATAGATATAGGGCTCTTCTAAATGTTTAAGTTTAACGTTTAATTTAACACTTTTATTCAGTGGAATTACGACCTTCCCTACCGGTTTCAAACCTCTGGACATACAATCAATATTAATATATCAATACACAATCAATATACATATATATATATATATATATATATATATATATATATATATATCCACAAGAGAAAAAGGGGAAAAAATGATACTTTCATTTCCAACTTTATTACTTAGAACGATAAATCAGTTACAAAATATTTCGAGCGTTAACACGGCCATTCTTCAGTTGCAGAAATGAAATGGAAGAAACTAGACCTTATTGGGATTACACTTAGCATGTATACTCATAAAGGAGAGATCTCTGTTGAGCCCATTGTTGTGTGTTGAGGCGTAATATGGTTTTTGGTTTCGATGAAATCGTAACCTATGCATTCATGCAGGCGGAGAGTGTGTGCGTGTGTGTATGTATGTATGTATGTGTGTATGTATGTGTGCATGTGTCTGTGTGTTGTATGCGTGTGTGTGTATGTATGTATGAATGATACCGATATCTGATACCACAAGATACCATACTGATGAGCAACTTTTTGAAAAATTATAACTCTTTCATGTACAAAAGTAAGACGATAACTAAATAACCAATGAATTAAAGTGAGAGCAACATACTGTAAATAATATGTAAATTAAATGATAAATATTCATATACTAAAAAAACAGACGTAACAACACAAACTGTGCAATATGTATGTATATTAGATCCTCCTGCAAGCAGGAACTCGCGAAGAAGCCTAATTGGCTTATCAAAGCCGCAAGCTGACCGAAGTCAGTCTCTCACATTCATATTTAACGTCCATAATTATGAATTGTTAATTGTCAACAACCCTGTAACTGGACGACATACATTAATCTGGGAGCGACTCGAACCGGGGACCTTATGATTGAAAGGCACCGGTGTTAACCACTGAGCTAACACTCCACAATAACTAACACTCTAACACTAACACTCCACACTCCGCAATAGAGGTAAATATATTGTGTACAAAATATCTGTTTCATTTCGGTAAACTGCATATACACAGCGGAATCTAAATATACACCCAATTTATGGGAACAAATATTTTTAAAATAACTGACCTCAGAATGTCGAAATAAATCAGTTTGAACATTTCTGTTTCTTTCTTTTTATTATTACGGTCCAAAAATAGCTTTCATTAATCCTCTCATATATATTATTATAAAGATCAATCAACGAACAGGACCAGCATCAAGAAATCAATAATTATTCTTCAATTTCTCAACTAATTGATATTTCATCAAAACGTTATAACGTCTTGGAGTATTCAGTTATATTGAATAAATAAACTATAAACAGATGATCATTTCATTTTATATTAATTAGTAATATCTAGATTTTTAAAGAGAATTCCATAAATTCAATTCAAAGTCATTTCAACTCCATATTAATGCCCTCTTTTAATTTGTTCTTGTACCAAGCTAAGCTATATACATTATATAACTTTAAGATTTACAGTAGTTATTGTAATCTCTGTGTGAATCGGTTGAATTAGAGTACTCCATGGCAAGCCCTTTGGGACAATTACCTCATGCCTATACCAGCCATACCAGCCAATTTATCATTCTTCCCAAGCACTCGTACTGACAGTATGAACAGTTCCTTGCCTTTATTCTGAAAGAAACATGATATTTATATACCTCTGATATTAGTACGAGCGCTTTTAAACATAACATGAGTGTATAGAGACTTATTAGGTTTAAATCCACCCTAACCTGGGACGAAAGTCATAAATGTGCACAATTTTCACTTCTTCATTAGTTGATCTGTAACTTGACCAGAAAGTATAGGAACCCCCCCCCCCCCTCACCCAACAAGGTCCATCATATAATGGTAGTTAAGCCATAAATTAAGAGTATATCCAAGGTATAGTTTGGATTGCGACTCAACTCACAATCAAATGCATGAACTTGTAACCTTAGCAATTCCAGTTTTCAACATTGTGAATAGGCCTCAAAATGTCTTGTTCACCTACTGTAACCATGAATCGACAGTCATGCAAGAATTGCTTCAACACAATAACGACTTTTTCGGTTTGGGTTAGGCGTATTGTTAGCTTTATAATATATAATGGTGTAGTTAACAATAAGAGATTATATGTGTATGGTTAATGACGGTGCTGTTTGCTCGCACGTCACTATAGTTTTACAAAAGGGAATTTTGAACACGATTCAAATTAGCCCATGTCTGAACTTGTATCCAATTTATTTACAGTTAAACGTATATTTACCGTATAGTTTATGTTAATGTAGTGTTTCTGCATGGAAACTCACTTCCTCCTGGTTAGTCTACAATCAAACAGTTTTTTCACCGTGAATATATTTTAGAAATTATATGTACTTTTCTAAAAAGTTCTAACTGCCTGGTGTCGACTTGACCCGTCGTTACATTATCACAAACGTGTTAAATTACCCATTTAAGATGTAATTTCATATACTTATGTCATCATATGAATAATTATTATGTAAATGTGTTGTCATTCTTAGAAAAAAAAAGATCTCTGACCATGCAAATGTCCAACAAAGCTGACCTCATCGTGGTGTCACAGTGGCAACCACTCTCTCTTCAGTGGGTAAACTAGAGCTTTGTCTGGCCATTTTTAAGTCAAATTGCCCTCTCAGGTGTTAAATTTAATTCCGTGTTGCATAATCTGCATGTTTCCACAAAACTATAGCTATGTTGGAAATATACCCAGTAAAAACTCCCCTGTCTCGATACCGTCAAGGCTCCATAGGCTGCTTACTAGAAACCCCATGTACAATTTCAGGAGGGTGAATTTGAAGGGGCACTGGCAGGGCTTGTAGTCTTTGTAGTGGCAGGGCTTGAACTTGGAAGAGCACCAGCATGGGTCCATCTCATGAGAGTCTCTAAATAAATTATTGCTGTTGATAAATTCAAACCAGTGTTGAGTGGCTGATTTCAGCAAGTAGTGCTATAAGTAGCGATTGTTACGATATGGCATTGCTTGCATGTATATTTATGTGCGGATGTACCAAACCGATGTATTGCCAGTGAGAATTTCATAATCCCCAGGCGTCCTTATGCCCCTATCCACCACAGAGAAGTCATTTCACGGCCATGAATAGTTCCTGTTATCATACGATATAAGCATTGATATAAGCAATTCATTTCCAATAGTTTTATCACGCTTAGTTAAAGCATTTCGCGCATTACGTACCGCCGTGAAACGGGACAGTCACTACATTACTCGGAACCAAAAGAAAATTCTAAACACTTCGAAAGTGGTTGATTTAGATTCGGAAAATATGGCCAAAATTCCCATTTTACTCCTTTTTTGTGTCTTTTGTTAATAGGATTGGATTAGACACTTTTCTTTCATCAAATTCAGTTAGTACCAGACATATTAATTGGCTAATGACTGTGAAATTGACCTTCGAAAATGATCAGTATTACCTAATTAAATATTAATGAGGAGTGACGTCAAGAAACCCCATGCATATTCTACAAGAATAGAAAACACTTTTCGTACCGCTGGGAACTGACTGTTTAAGTTAATCCGTGTTTGCGACTGTTCATGCGTGACGCACTCTTGGGCACCAGTTAGGGAAGTAATAGTCAAAGTCATAGCGTACGGTACCTTCTGACACAACAACATCACTCACTCATCACGAAGCCGAACTCACAATGGAGGATAACAAAAACTTGGTCAATAATGGTAAGCCATCTGATTTAATATAAGACTTGATTAATTAACAAAAAATACATCATATGATAATTTCGTCCAAAAGTGTTTTCTTTAACAAAATGGACTAAATGTATGAACTTAGCTTATATTCTTATGCTTTTGTCCATGTTTTACAGACCAACTTCAGATTGAAGAGCCACCACAGTATCCCGGTCCACAATATCCCGGACCACAATATCCCGGACCACAATATGCCGGTCCACAACATCTCGGAAGTACCAACACCATGATTATGGCACAACCGGTACCACATGTACCTCAGGTAATATGTTTTTATTACATTATGAATGCTTTATTTGTTTCAGCAAAAAATCGAATTCAGAAATATTTCGTAAATATCTCTTCAACTTCCTTTGACACTACTTCTTACTGATAGTTGATTAACGGTGTTAAATGGATCTATTTACAGTGTTATTGACTAGAGTCGATGACTTTGTACTCGAGTCAGACTCGAGTTACATTTTGTGACTCGAGTTCAGATAATCAGATAGTCAGTAGTGACAAAACTTGACTTGACTTAGCGATAACATCATATGACTTATAACTAGGCTTTAATATATTTAACTTGTAGACATCACCAGTGTAGACACTAACAAATTGTTTGACACCAAGAAAATGGAAAGAAAGGCTAAGTGAGAGAAGATCGAAACAAACGTTCATTGTTTCTTTTACCTTCCACGACACAATGGGAGACATATGTCGTTTATTGCGCCTCAAAGTGTAGTCATTGTTTGTTTGGTAATAACTAACACGACATAATTACAAGTATCGATATGTAAGAGGGGATGACGTATGATGTGTGACGTCACAAACAATTCCAGGATGGAGAAAAGAAGATACAATTATGAGATAAAAAGACGATATGGCATCAGTTAATAATTTAATGTAATAATTATCAATATTTCCTTGGTATGGTATGTTCTGATGATTCGTTAACTGGGTTTGCATGTACTACATTAGTTACATTAAGCATAAAATCAATAGGCGAAATTGAGTATCCCTTCCCTTGACGAAATGATGTATTCAGAATGTTTTAATTTTGTGTTAGTATGTGTAACGAGTTATAAAAATATGAGTTGATTTTTAATTCATGCCAGTGTGTAATTTGAGATTAGGAGAACCTTCCCGTCAACCTCCTCCTCCTCCCCCCCCCCCACCCCCTGCGCCCACCACCATCACCTCCGATGGTACAATATGAGTTATGTTGGCTGTACAGAGTTAGTAACTGTCTTCAGACAACGATCATGTTTCATGACTTTACTGTAACGTATGTCATTTTTTCATGTTTTGTATCGAGAGAGGGAGAGATAGAGAGTGTAGGGGAAAGGTTGAAGTACAAGTTTTAAAATAACTTTCAATTGCTGTCTAATGCAAATGATTAAACTTGTAGAATTTACTCGTCTCATAGCATTGCAACTGGAGCTCACGAAGCAAGTCAACCACATGACCGATATCATCACTGCACAAAGATGCAGCCTTTTGTATTTGAGCTGGTTGATTTTGTTAGGTCTGTACCTATATGTAGTGCACATCACTTTAGTTGCTGCTAGGGTTGGCTTGTGTCTCAAATTACAATCAATGAATTAACTTGTAACTTGAAATGTCTCGACTTGTGACTTGGATTGGTCTGCGATAAAATCAATTGACTTATGAGTTGGTGACTTGAAAGAAATTCATTTTCGAAAATCAGACGAATTGTGACATGACTTAACAAACCTGAATTAGGGACAAAACTAGAGATTTATAAAACATGGAATTAATACGCCTACAATGTACAAAATATATGCACCTTTATTCACTTAGCAATTCCAGTTTCCAACATTGTGGAAAGGCTTCAAACTTCCTTGTGCACCCAACCATAAGTCAGCAGTCATGCAAGAGTTGCTCAACGTAATAACAACTTGTTAAATTTGTGTTAGGCGTATTGTTAGCTTTATTATATATAATTGATACCAATACTAAGAAATTTTATGTGTGTTAATTGTGAATGACGGTACTGTTTGCTCACACGTCACAATAGTTTACAAATGGAAAATGTTAACACTTTTCAAATTATTCAATTTCTGACCTTGTGCACAATGGGTTCACAGTTAAACGTATATTTATGGAACACAAACGTCTACAATGTACAAACTATATGCACCTTATATTCACTTATCAATTAAGATTTCCAACATTGTGAAAAGGCCTCAAAATTTCTTGTTCACCCAAACATGAATTAACAGTCATGCAAGGATCGCTTCAACATAATAACGACTTTGTGGAAAGGCTTCAAACTTCCTTGTGCACCCAACCGTAAATGAACAGTCATGCAAGGTTTGCTCAACATCAAAACAATTTGATTATTTATAATCTATGACTATAATCAGCCACAATACAACGGCACAAAGCCCTCAATAATAGATAGAAAACAATTACTCTATAGTAAAAATTAAAACATTTTTTCCTGTATCGTTTGTTTTACAGATTATTCGTAGCCCGGAAGATTTAAATGTGATATCTTCCATTAAGACCAAGGCCATATTGTCCTTGGTGCTGTCCATCGTGTTCTCTTTGTGCCTCTGGTCGTTGTTCTGCACCATTCCGGCCATAATATTTGCTATATTGGTCAGTATTCTGAAGACAATTTATAGATTATGACTGTTTGTATTATGTAAAGGACTATTAGTTTGAAACAGCGTCGACTCAGTGGTAGAGCTAGGGGTATTGGTCAGGTCAGGGTTGACGAGAATGGTCTGTAGGGGCGCTTTCGACATTATCTAAGCGGAGGTTAGCGCGAAGCGTACACATTTTTTGAGTAAAGATGCTCCCTAGATCGCCGGAAATGACCTTTCCGGGCATTGCTAATTTGCAGATAAACGAAGAATAAATGTGTCATTGCAATTCTGTCAGAAAATTACACCAACAAAATGTGACAAATGTCAATAGGTATTTGAGAGCGCAATAGAAAGTCATTAATCGCGAATAAGTAAAAGGTGGTAAAAAGCTGAAAGGGCGCCAGCAGTCCATTTGAGTCCGTCGTGGGGGGGGGGGGGTATCCGCCCCTCTGACTTTACGGACGCTCCGCCACTGCGTCAACTACTTTTTCGCCTGTTAATGTTAGTTTGACCAATCCAATCGAGTATAATTTGCAATTAACTCAACAACAAAAAACTAAATAATTTGCAATCCTATGATGGACGTTTTACCATGACACCCTTTATTTCCATCGATTACAATTTTTCTTTCTCAATTCTATCATGTTTTGCTCTTTGCGTGTTATTTATTCTAATACGAACAAGTGTCTGAAGGCGATGTAGATGTTACAAACGAATGGCAACAATTGCAATCAATATTGCAAGTTTTAACATCCTCAACACTGAGGCAACACTGATGGCCGTTAAGCAACACTGAATAATAAATATAACTAAAAGTCCCCAAGAGTGTCTCAGGTAGTATATAACATTGCTCGCATGTTATTTATTTTTGCTTTCTCCGTCATTTCTACAGGCTTTGACTGGAATCGACACCAACATCAAGAATGCTGTGTCACATGCAAATGTAGCAGCCATTCTGACAGTCGTAGCATTTGCAAGTGCCGTGATTGTGATTTTAATTGCCGTCATTTATAACAGCAACTACGGTTATTACTAAAATGGAAAATAAAGGTATCATGTATAATCAAATAGTTTAAGTATACACAGAAATGTTTTTACTCTTAAAGCTGTTTTGCTTCATACTAACGATATTTTGTTTATCGATATATATATATATATATATATATATATATATATATATATTGCATTAACATAAAGTCTGTTCAAAGTATCTTTCGAGATCCGGCTTTAGGAATCACAAATGATTTTCGAGTTGGTTAGCATCATGTTTGATCTCTAGAGTAAGGCAAAATATGTCACCAAAAACAGAACTAGTATTGTTCGATAAAGGTGACAAACGCCTACAGTGGAATTACGATCTTCCTTACCGGTTTCGAACCTCTGGACATACAATCAGCGTCCATGGCCTGGTGGTTGGGGTGTCCGCGTACGGAGCGGGGGGCCCGTGGTTCGAGTCCCGGTGGAGGCTGAAAGTTTTTTCACTGTTCTTGATTTTCCGGCTCATTGCGATTTTCATTTATATATTTATATATATATATATATACATATATATATATATGTATATGGAAGTTTTTTCACTGTTCTGGATTTTACAACTCATTACGATTTCAATTATATATTCATTTGCCTTTGTCGTTTACCTCCATTTCATTAACAAATGTCTGTTCAATGATAGAGCAATATGAAAAGTGGGGGAATACTAATGTTTGGTAAAGCATTTTAAGAATTTTCTGAGGAAAGTAGTGCTTCAACTAAGAAATAATTGCAACATTTTTTCGCCACAGTGTTTGCAACATTTGAAATATGTTCACACCAAGTAAGTTTACTATTAATGTATTCTTCGAGAAACTTAGTACTATGTACATGGTTGATTGGCTAACCATCCATTCAAATATCTTTTTTCTAAGACGAAGATTGACTTTTATTGAAAACAATGTAGCTGGTGTTATCAAGATTAAGTGATAGCTTATTAATTAGTTGCAAACCAGTCGTAAAATTCATTATAACTCCATGTCATGTAAAGTATTCAAATTATTGTATTCGAAAAATATACTAATTTACTGCAAATAAAATAGTTTTTGCAATATTAGAGATATGGCAGATGTCATTGATACATATAATGAATAGAAGTGGACCTAATATTGAACCTCGAGGAACACCACAGCGGATTTCAGCATAGTCAGATATGGTGTTCTTATACGAAGTATTCTGTAAACGTTTCGATAAGTATAGCTGTCCATCCAGATAAGGGTTGGTCCTCAAATTCCGTAGAATAATATCTTGTTTAGAATAATACATTGGTCAATGGTATCAAAAGGTTTTGATAGGTCTAAGAATATACCAATACATGTTTTCTTCTTGTCAAGGCTATCGTATAATTTATCAATGGCATCTGCCAGGGCAAGCTAAGTTGAGTGACCAGGTCGGAACCCATATTGTTCCTTGCATAGTATGTTATGAGCATCGAGGAAATTTATTATTCTGTTGGACATGAGACGTTCGATAATTTTGGAAAAGCATAGATAAAAAGAGAGAATTGAGATTGGTCGTTAGTTCTCGTAGATATTGCATTCCCCTTTCTCAAAAATGGGAAAGACCTTAGCAATCTTCAGCTTATCTTGGAATACCCCAGTGGTGTGGGATATGTTACAGATATTTCAGTAAGGGGTGAGAATGAAAAGTAATATCTGCTTAATAATATCTTGCTCGAAATCATCATACCAGGGAGGGTTTCATAACAACTCCCTGATCATACCCAGCTGCTTTCTTTGGCTTTAAGCAATGATTCACTACAAGTAAAAGTTCCTCCTCCCTGACATGGTAGGAAAAAATAGAGTTTCGCATATTATTATTACTATATATGGGGTTGTTTGACTTTACATATGATTGATTTTCTGGCAAGTGAGGGTTTAAGGTTAATGAAGAAATCGTTAAAGCCGTATGCAATTTCTTGATCGTCGCTGGTTTCGTGATCGCCGTCTTTGAAAACAGATGGGTACGATGATTTATTACGGTCTCACTCTAGAACCTCATTGATTACGTCCCAGGTATCATTTACACTATTGTTTCTATCTTTGAATTTGTTATCAAAATATAACCTTCGAGAGAAACTTATTGTGTGGTTTAACTTGATTCGGTACGCAACATAAGTTTCTTTATTGCTATTTGGAAGAGCTTTTGAGTATAGTCTATAGAGATGTTTTTTTCTTTTAATAGATTTTAGTTAATCCTTAGTAATCCATGGATGTATTCTCTTGCGTCTATTTCCTTTAGTAATTAATAGATGCGGAAAACACTTACTATAAATTAAATTAAAAGTGTTAAAGAATAAGTTGAAAGCTGAATTATTATCAATTTTAGTTAACACCTCATCCCATGTTTCCTTCTCAATATCATCAATAATTTCTGATATGTTGAGTCTGTTAAAATTTCGTATATGAAAGGATTCTTTTGTCTTGTCAAGAACCTTTAGAAATATAGGCATATGATCACTTAAATCAGTATTGAGTATGCCTGTAGTGAGAGAGGAATCAAATTCGTTATAATGTTATCAATAGCAGTAGCTACATTACTACTAAAACGAAGAGGTTTTGTTATCGCAGGATAAAAACCGTACGAGTACATAATGTTTAAAACATCTCTATAGACTTACTAAAATTGGACAAGTTAATGTTATAACCCCCCATGACATACGTAGTACTCTGTTGATTGTTTATAGTGAGAAATATGTTTTCCATGTGTGTCTTAAAATGAGCCAATGAGCCATTTGGTGGTATGTACACTACACCGATGATGGAATTCTCATTATGGGGGTGGATAAACCTGATATCACTTTGTATTGAAGTCGGACTAAAACTGGTAGGTTCTGATAAGGATTTCTCCGTCTTGACTTCAACTCTATGATATGCGTTGTTGATATTATGGCAAACGACAACAAATAAACATGACGTCGTACCCATGTATGGGTTGTATATTAATCAAGGTAGCCACAGCAAATAAAAGAAGCTCGTGCCAAACCCCTGCAGTGATAACGGAGCCCGAACAGCCTGATGAGGAGTTCGGCATCGAGTTTGAGTAAAATGAGAATTTTCAAACATTCTAACACAACTTAAAATGTGAATAACTTATCAATTTGAATGGTATAGGCTGTATTAATTCAGATGATCTGCACTCAAGTTTGTATGCATCATGCATGATACGATCTTGAAAGATTTACTCATATTTATCCATTTCCAAGTACGGT
Organism: Apostichopus japonicus; assembly: GCF_037975245.1. Lineage (NCBI taxonomy): Eukaryota > Metazoa > Echinodermata > Holothuroidea > Aspidochirotida > Stichopodidae > Apostichopus > Apostichopus japonicus. The sequence goes on along the minus strand of NC_092574.1, from coordinate 24,495,409 downwards.
CTAGTACTTTCTATACTAGTACTTTCTATACTATTTAGTCTATTCTCTATTTCATTTCCTGCGGAAACCTGTCACATTCCAAAAGCGTTGAAGAAACATCGAAGTGGAAACCATACTTCACTTTTGTTTTCAAAGGTTTCTTATATCACATAAGATGTATAAGCTATGTCAGAAATCCTTTCCAGCAGATCTCCGACAGCCCAAATCCAACGAAGCAGATCAAGATACTTCTCCCTTCGGATCTTAGAAATGCATACGGGGGTGTTTAGACAGAGATAAGGGTCACCCGGGGACAAAAACTCAACCCACGAATAAATGGAGAAACGAATCGCCCCCCCCCCCCCAAAAAAAATAGAGCAAACAATGTTTGACCGATTGAAATATATTGACATGGCACTAACACAATGATGAACGGACTCCGCTGTACTGAGTTATTTGAGATCCATAGTACGGTTTAGGATAAGATCTTTAAATGTTCTTCAATCGTTATCTGGCGTCTTCTACGTACCAACTTTAATAAAGATAGTTTATCGAATGGTATGGAATTTATTGTTGAAATTTAAAATGATTGAAAGTCTAAGAAGTTGTCAACTGATTTTCTCAAAGACATTCATCCCCCCCCCCACCCCCTCCTTCCCCTCCGCTGCATTCCCGCCGTATAGGCCTAATATCTATTTAGTTATGTAGTATCAAGATCGAATTTGAAGTCTTCTCTTGTAATCAGTCTTCTTATATAGCCTATAAGTAGTAGTGTCACGGTGTCCTCGTAGTCATGTATTTGGGAGAAATTTTTGTTTTTCTTTGACAAACATCTCTTGAGAAATTTGAATATATGCAAGTCGTTCGGTTATCAAATCGATGATCTCCGTAAAGCTGACGGCGAAGTAGAAAACATTATAAAAAAACTTCAAGTAAACCAAAGCACCTGATAACAACCGTGACCATGATCCATGTTCAGCGTTTATAAATTATATAAATTATATATATATATATATATATATATATATATATATATATAAATATATAAATTATATGTATATATATATATAGATATATATACATAAAGATATATATATATATATATATATATGATGTCACACAACATTGTGAGATATCGCAGCTCATTAAGTTTATACTTGAGCATAATAATTTTACCTTCAACGGTCGTCATTATCTGCAAACCAAAGGCACAGCCATGGGTACTTGAATGGCCCCCTCATATGCTAATATTTTTATGCATTACCTGGAACAAGAATTAATTTCTTCATCCTCTTACAAACCATGTATCTATGTACGATATATTGATGATATTTTTATGTTATGGGATAAGGGCGAACAAGAACTGGACAACTTTTTCACGTTTGCCAATGATTTTCACGATTCCATAAAGTTTACCACCGAACGGTCCACAAAGCAAATCCCCTTCCTCGATGTAATCGTCATGATCGAAAATCACAATATAGAGACATCGGTGTATGCCAAACCAACTGATAGGCACTCTTATCTCCACTTTAATAGTTTTCATCCCCGCCACACCAAAAATTCCATTGTCTACAGCCAGTTACTCAGATACCGGCGTATCTGCTCACGTGAGCAAACTTTTCTTAATAAGGCCATTGAACTGCTTGATTTCTTCCTCAAAAGGGGATACCCGTACCGACTACTTAACTTCCACCTCAAACGGGTTCTGTCTCTACAACGATCTAGTCTCCTAACAAATCTGATTCTGATAGACTACCCCTCTTTGTCACTTACCACCCCTCTCTTCGCCCCCTTTTGAATGAAATCAAACAAGCTTGGGGCACTCTAGGTTCCGACGAACAATAGCTGAACTTTTCAAAGCTCCCCCTGTAATAGCCTATAGACAACCACGTAACATTCGTTCAGTGCTGGTTCGAACTAATCTCGCCCCACCCAGTAATGAGCCTGATAGTGGTAACATTACTTGTAACAAACCGAGATGCCTGGTGTGCACACAACTCGACCCCTCCCCCGCTTTCCTCCCCCCGGCCTCATGCCCCACTCTGAGACCTGGTAGATTTGGTTGCGACTCAGCCAATGTCATCTACCTCCTCATTGTTACAAGTGCCCCCAGGTCACTTAAATTGGCGAAACCAGCACTAAGTTCAGGCTTCGGTTTAAAAGCCACAAACTAAGTATCCGCAAAAATAACCCAGGCTTATCTCCCCATTCACAGCTTATCTGACCTCAAATTTGTCATTCTCTACAGCTTCTTCAAAACTGCTCATGAAAGAAGCAACCGGGAACTAACCAGAATGCAAAATGCATTGAGGTTTCGATGACTTCAATGCACTAGAATTCTGCTTGTTAGTATAACCAGAACTAGCTGTTACAATGGCAATATAGCATGCTAACACAGGTCAATCTACTGTACGTGGTTATACACACCTCCATCAAAAAACAATAGGGTTCTTGTACTCAATGTTATGAATCCACACACTAAGTATTACAAAACCAAACCAAATCTCTAATAACTTCGCACAATAAGGTTGCAGAGGACTTATGGACAACTTAGATTGGAATATGCCCACGAAACTTCAAAGAATCAACTTGAAAGAAGCTAATGCAGGTCACTGGAGGTCAACCATATGGAAAGGTGGCGATCATTTGATCCGTGCATAGTCGACCTCGGGCCTTAAGTGTGTGTTTAATACCTTCCAAAACGACCGTATCGCGATCTTTTGAAAAAAATCAATGTACCGATATCATTTACTGATATCGGCTAAAACAAATTACAGTAGTTTAAACATTTCTCTTTCATAATCTTTTAACCAATCATCATTAATCTGAACTTTACTGTATGTCGTTTTCCGATTAAAAAAGTTTAAATTTTTAGTCCAGTCGGATTTATGTGCTTGCATATTCGTTTATTTTACAAGGACGCTAACTTCAAACTACTCGAATTCTCAGACCGTTTGATCAAACTGCATGGCTAAACTTGCGCAACTAACTTCAAATTCTGTTCTTTCATATTATATAAGCCTATTTCTGATTGGTTAATGTTCACTGTATGTCTTTTTTCCATCAAATGAAAGTTTCCGTTAGAAATTTTTCTTCGAAAACCTCATTATAACGCCTCATTATTTATTCATGAGCTACGTCACGAATCAGCTTGTGTATCAACAACATTCTCACTGATGCTTCGTCCGACAATCGTATTGTGATTTCTGAGGTGAATTTCGAGATTTGTTAAGTAATATGCAATGAAATAAGATGACGACATTGCAATAAACATAAATTAACAAGTTGAGAATCCTATTTCATAGTTTCCTTTGAAATAGGATGAATATAGTGATATAAATTGCCCACGTAAACGTTTGTAGCGAACGTACAGGCCTACCGTGCTGTATGTATTAATGCATATGGTTTCGTACAGTTAGGTTAACACTCGTATGTACGTAGGCTAAAGCTATCGTTAGGACTATCACTGGTTGTTTGTTTGGATGATACCACTGTAAGTGGGTAACTCTTTATTTTGCTTTTACAACCAATTGATTTGTAACAAATGTTATTTTCTCAAGTTCGATTAAAAGGTGTGCAGACAAATAAATGTATAAACACAACGTCATGTCTCAGTGTTCGTTTACATTCACTGCTATAATTATTTTAGCATCAATTCATTTAGAAACAAATACAATCCCCTTGCCGGTAATGAAACAGTCCGCCTGTCAATATGCATATTCATACCGGTGACTCATAACATCGGCGGATTTTAGTCTGTGTGGCTTTGTAGAGCAAATGCTCTTTTATAGCCTAAACTTTTCCATATGCTGAGGTCAAAGGTCTCCCAAATGCAGTTCGACTATTGTATTACAATAGCGTAACTCACAACCTTGATGGGCATTTGGTTCTCAAGTTATTGCAAAAATACTAGTTTTTGACCCCTAATTGACCTTTGTTGACCTTGGATCAAATGACTGTTATGTTTTGAAACGATCCCTTACCCCATTCACAACTAGTCCACAAATATCAACCATGTCGGACCCTGTCAACGGTAGTTTCAAAAGTTATTGCCAAAAAACACATTTTGACCCATAATTGACCTTTGGTGACCTTAGATCACATCACGATTATATTAGAAAACGTGCCCCTACTTCATTCACAACTTGTCCCAATAAATCAGCCATGTCAGACTTCGTGACTAGAAGTTGTTGCAAAACGTAACATAATTTGGCAGTTTTTTGCACATAAGCAACCTTGAATGACCTTGGATGACCTAATGGTTTTTATCACAAATGTTCCCCTTGATGATTTGCATTCTGTCCTAAAATCCCAACCTTGATAGACATTTGGTTCTCAAGTTATTGCAAAAATACTAGATTTTGACCCCTAACTGACCTTTGTTGACCTTGGATCATATTACCGTTATGTTTGGAAACGATCACTTACCCCATTTACAACTAGTCCCAAAATATCAACCATTTCGGACCCTGTCAGTGGTAGTTTCACAAGTTATTCAGAAAAAACACATTTTGACCGATAAATGACCTTTGGTGACCTTGGATCACATCACGGTTATTTTGGAAAATGTGCCCCTACTTCATTCACAACTTTTCCTAATATACCAGCCATGTCAGACTTCGTGACTAGAAGTTGTTGCAAAAATTAGCTTAAGCTGGCAGTGTTTTGCACATAATCAACCTTGAATGACCTTAGATGACCTGATGGCTTGTATCAAAAATGTTCCTCTTGATGAGGTGCACTCTGTCCTAAAATTTGTTTGGCCTACAATGTACACACATAATGCTATTGCTAGAAATGTATCAAAACCAACCTTTGGCTCCCCATAACTTGAGAACTGGGTGTCCGATTGAAGCGGGAGTTGGTTTCCTATATATAGCACAAAGAGCTCTATCATATATCAACATATTGACAAATTTTTCTTTTTGTTTTGCCCCGTATCTCGTAAAATGAGTATATTTTTCGAGGTTTGACCTTTTGACCTCGCGGTCAGATGTAGTTTGACGCGCTGATTCCAAAAAGCACACGAAGGTCGCACAGGGGTCAACTATGGACCATTTTGATCGGAAGGTACCTTTGAGATCCGATTATTGCCACGAAAATTCAAATAACACAACAAACTGATTAAGGTCACCGAAGGTCAACCTGAGGTCAAAGGTCATCTAGATGTGGGTCGACTCCCTGATAACAATAGCGTAACTCCCAATGTTGACGGACATTTGGTTCTCAAGTTATTGCAAAAATACTAGTTTTTGACCCTTGATTGACCTTTGTTGACCTTGGATCACATGACCGTTATGTTTTGAAATGATCCCTTACCCCATTCACAACTGGTCCCAAAATATCATCGATGTCGGATCCTGTCAATGAGAGTTATTGTTTGTTTTAATATTTTGGTTTTTGGCCTCTAACTGACGTTTGGTGACCTTCACAGGCAACAAAAAAATAGGGCACATCTACTCAATGTGGTACTCATATGCACCAAATATTAGATTGTTCCAAGCTTCCCTACTTGAGATACCGTGTTTACAAGCCATGCGTCACACACACACACACTTACACACGCACACACGTACATCGCTTCTCGGCATTTTTAGCTAAGATACTCTTTAGTATCTGTTCCCCTTCGAGGTGAATGGTGATGCACACCCGACAATGATCACACAGTCACAATCCCGATGCAAGGGGACTGGGGTTGAGAGCGGATCAGTCGTTCTGTAGTTTGGTTTTCGTGTCCAGTTTCTTTCCTGGGCGACTTTGCTATCAGTCCAGGCTTTGTTTCTATACCACTTTTGCATATTTTAAGATTTAGAATATTTTGATCTTGAATAAAACCAAAATTATTACAGAAACATGGCTATAGCTCAAATGCCCCCCTCCCTCCCTCCCTCTCTATATCTCTCCGTATAAAGTATCAGCGAAATGAACGTAGTGTGTATAGTAATTGTTCAAACACTGTGGCCATTTTAGCAGATATCTAGCAACTGGAGGGGGAGGTCACTAAATTCCCTTTCTCAATCCTACACCGTGTGAAATAATTGAATTCATCTACTACGTACCATACTTGAAACTTCGCATATATGTATAATCAACACATGACTTCCATGTAAATTTTTTGATTATGCAGTCCACGTTACCACTCGCACGAAATATACCGTATGGCGTGTGACAGTACAGAGTGTCCCCCTGTACAAAGTGTCCTCGGAGACACTCTGTACCAGCATATTTAGTCCGGTCGGACATTATCTGCTGAAAATTGTGTCCCCACCTCACAGCAAATATAGTCCCGCCGGACGAAATGTCCTGGTACAGAATGTCCGCAAATACTTCATAGCATATTTTGTCCAGCATAAAATTTAAGCATTTCGACATTCAAAAGGCAATTGAGTTCATTATATCAATAATTAGAGCAGATGCATACATCAGAGTTAAATGTTACAGGAAATAAATGAGACGTTGTGCGTTGCTGCAAAACAAAAAAACAGAACGGGGAAAAATTGAAGAAAATGAAACAAGTCTTCCATCTGTAGAAGATGTTAATCATGTTTTTGTTGTGATTGCTGCTATTTCATCCTCCGTATATGTTGCATGTTGTATTCGTCAACTACATTGCGTTCATAGTCATCTTTACAGAGGGAGAGATAGTATAGGCCTAACTCCCCCCCCCCCTACCCAACGGAGGGCGGGTACGGGATAGGGAGTGCAACAGCTACAACGAAAAATGATAATTGCAGAGGTAAAATATTACGAACTTAAGGAGTCCAAACTTCATTGTTGCCGTATTTCCCTAACACACAGTGGGTACGATTTGGCAAGTATGGTAACTGTACTTCATGGGTCTACGAGAGTTGCCTAGCCAATATGAAATTTCATCCGTGCGTAAAGCTCATTATAGGACGGGAACCGAGGGTATTTTCAAGTTACATCCTAAACGAAATCGGCAACGCTGTATACAAAATTCAGGCCCATACACATAACTTTGAGTGCAAGGATCCGGGGGGGGGGGGGGAGTTGGGATGGTTAGTTATCGAATGTGTGTCCTGGGGAAGGGTCTTCTTAAGTCTGTGACCTATCTGTGATGAGTTCCAAAATATTTTATTTTTGTTTGCTAATAACAACCATGAAGTAGCTGGAAGATACTTCTCTGACCTTGAAAATGTCAGTACTGCCCCAACCCTCTCCGTATGGGCTTGACACCTATTTATTGACTTTCATTACTACTTTATTGTTTACTTTTTTACCCTTCCTTACTTTTGTCACTCAATCGTCGAGTCAAGGTTTTCTCCCTCTCAACAAGGTGGAGGGCCATTCTCCCAACCCCTGCCCCCTAAGCCCCGTTGTGATGGCCATGCGTGAAGCAAATTTTCATTTGTATAGACAAATGGCATTCCAGTGATAAAGGTTCGTTGTTTCTTATTATGAATGTTTCTTATTGGACAAAAGTGGTTCAAATTAGAAAAGATATATTAGAACGATATCCTCTTCAAAGGAGCTGCAAACATACAGGAAACAAAACAAAGCCAAACAAGGGAAAGAATAAAGCAAATAGGACAGAGCAGGATGCAATATGCTAGATTTTTATGTCTCATCATGTTTCTCACACATTAAATATGTCATTCTTGTAGAGAAAAGTTTGTTCAAAGAAAGTTAATATAGTAAAAATCAAAATATGAAATTGGATGATAGTCATGCACAAACACAATATTCTGAATCTATATCAGACTGGGCAAAGAGTGAAAAATGATTATACATGGGATCAGGGAGGTAGGAGCCGGGGGCGGGGGCACTGTCTGTACATGCTATTTTTAAAATGGCATCCCATATCTTTTTGTAGCACGTTTAGCAATTAACAATCTCAATAAAAAGTATTGATAACATACTAACACATCATATATGTTTAAGTGATATGGCCGGTGCGTATCGGTTTATAGCATATCGAGTGGTGGTTGTGGAACGAGAAAATGTCCCTCTGATGTTGTGTGCCCACCCCCACTTCCTACCCCCTGCATGGGGAACTTTAACTGGAATGATGACTCTCCCTTTGTAGCTCTGATGCAACTAAAGATAATCCATGCTTTCTAGAGCATCCTTCAAGCAGGGAGGTATTGCTTGATTAGAATGATATACTACTGTCACTCTTCTTCAAACAATATGTACTTGAAACTCTCATAATCCACAGGAAGAACATCCTCTTTAGAGTTTGGTAAAGACCTCAATAAAACCATGCAGAAGTTTCCCCATTAGAATTTCCCCCTTGAACTGCTTTCCACAAACAGTAGGATTACCTATATAATGCTTTAATGTGCAACTTGATACCGTCAAAAGTTTAATCTTGATTGTAAGTTACAAATAAAATAGCTGATTCTCATGTATCCAACAGGTTTTTCATTAAGACTTACACAGAAATCCATAACAGCAAAACTTACAACAGGAAGAAGAATATGGTCGGTTATATGTTTTACTATGAGAACTTATCTTGAACACAATTCCAGAACCAAGAAACACGCCTTCTTATATCTTATTTAATGAAGTAATGAGGTGATAAAGAATTTCGAGCGTCACATCCCTTCAACTTGAACTGCAAATATATGGATTTCCACCGAACGACTGGCAGTGAAAAGTCAATGGCCTGTCTTTGCTTAAACGTATAGCAGCCGACGAAATTTTCTCTCGTGATATGTTAGAGTGAAGGACAAGATTATTGTCGGTAACAAGTTAACTGCTAAGAAAATCGTCTAGACATGTCTTATGTTACCCTCATACATACTTCCTCCATTGGTGGTCAGGGATGAGGTATCAGTACAACCAAATCTGTGCAAAATAAAAGTTGAAAGCAATATTATGAGTAGTGAATGCCACACTGTAAGTCATATATAAAATAAATTATCATCTTGAAAGGTTATGTGTAGGCCCCACTACAAAGATAATTAACATTCACCATGTAGACTGTATAGTGTACAGTTGAACTATGCTTAGGCATTGAGTTAATTGGATGATCTTTTATTGTGACACCTACATGTTTATGGGATTACTGTCTCCATTATTTTAATTGGAGATTGCATGTCATAATTTTGGCGCTATATTGTACAGTTCACTACCAAACCTGAAAGTTTTAACCACATGAGCCAATACAACATTTGTGACATATTAATTAAATTTAATATTCAGAAGTTTGATGCCTTTTGGTGCTCTATTGATGTATGTGTGCATGGTGTGACTGTTTAATGCCGATCAAACATTAATTGCCCTGAATCAGGATCCATGGGGGTTCAAAACACCCTCTGTATCACCCAAATGCAAAAACAAATAATGCTAGCTTACCGTTATAGTAAAATGTACTATTATACATCATTTTGCATCAAGAGACCTAAACATTGCCTTATTTTGCCAAAGAAAAAGGGGTCCTTCTCCCAGGTTTCAGGAAATATCCCCCACCACACACACAAACACATTTAGCAATTTTCCACAACGGACCTAACAGAGAAATGATACCAAAACTCAGTTGATACATTATCTCTCTTATCTTGTCGAAATTCCTGTCAAAACAGCCAAGTAGTAATAAGTTCACACTTTCTAAACAGAAAAGTTCCCTGTGGTTACAATATCAAACTGTCCAACACCTTTTTGAAAAACAACACACAATAGGTGGTGTCTAGCTGTGGAATGTGGTCTTAATTATTTACTCATCACTTGTTTGAACAAATAAGCTGTGTCTGCTGCAGTGAAACATGTCCAGCCAAAATCACTTTTTGGGGATGTAAATCAAATGACAATTGTCAGGCTATGTATGCTACTTAAGAACCAGAGGTGGAACCTTTGCAAGTAAATATAGGAACAAAAACTATGTACATGTAAACTTGTTAATGGGGACTTAACCTGCAAAGATTTACAGTACACTTTCTCTGTTCTCACCTACCTTCGTGACCTTTCTGTATGCCTAATACCTATTTGGAAATAATTTATACTCAAACACAACATTCTGCCATGCACTACAAGTTATTTTCATGGTACAAATAACAGATATGATGCCATTCATATTGGAACTAACTACAGAAAATTATTCACTTTTTAAGACATGCTTACCTCATCATCACATCAGTAATGCAATAAGAAGTTGATGCTGCAGCTAGTCTTGTCAGGCACTGCCTTAGTCTCAGGCCACTTTGAATAGAAGTCAGACAGTGTTATGATGTACAGTCGCTTTGCAGCTGTCACTGGTAGAGGACCAATAAGATCTACACCAACCTGTTAAGAAAGAAGACAGCATTTAGGTTCTAATTTCAAAAACATTTACAAGTTGCAGGCTTTGCCTTGACTGTTGTTCTATTCCATTTGTTCTATTCCATTGTTCTATTCCATTCTGTACACAGATCTAGATAAAAAATAGTGGGATATCTGATAGAAACAGGGTGTTGGTGGATTTAGGCCAATTATTTTTACCTTGCAAACATAAAAATGTAACTTACACCATACTGTACCTTATATTTACAATCGCTTCAACCACTAAACCAGAAAAATGATACGCCACTTTTTGCAACTTATAATTATATGCCTATATTGATGGTTGCTCTGCAGTTAGACCAGAGTGTGGCTTAAAGGTATGCTGTATAGGCCCTAAATATGCCAAATTTTCACTATGGACAAAATTCTTTAAGTATGTTTATTTCCCTGGAGTAAATTTACCTCACTGGGACATTCAATCATCTCGTGTCACCATTTAGAATGTCTGAGCACAATTTAAAGGGTTATTACCCCCAGGAAAGTACTTTTTGAAAATTTCTAGCAATTAAAGTGGCCAAAATTTAGGGCCAATACAGACTACCTTTAAACTTGTAAATGTTGAATTTGTCCAGAAACAATGACATTAACTATACTAAACCTTCACTGCATACTGCGGACATCCTGTGCAATTAAAACAGATTGAGAATATACCTGTGTCCATAATCCAGTTACCGGAATGCTATGGAGACTTGTTCGTAGGTCTACAGGACTATGACGCTTTGACATCCTGTTGAACATAACTTGTTACATCAACGTTGATAGTTCTCCAATAGAATCTAGACATAGTCTGTTGTCTGGTTTATCTGTGCAAAGATGAACACCTTCAAAGAGATAAGAAAATTCATGATCAAGGGGATATCATGTTTTTTTTGCCCCCCCCCCAAAAAAACAAACAAACAAACAAACACACAAACACAAACACAAATATATGGGCTGCAGGATTGGTAGTTCTAGCTGAAGTGCCTTAAAATTGAATTACAACTCTATATCGGTGTTTGAAATGGAATATTCCCATTATTGTACATATTGCATGACCACTATTTGGGTCTATAGATATTTAAGGAGTTTTCTTCTGTAGTGAGGTTTGGCATGTAGAGAATATGCCACACCTAAAAAAGTACTATCAGGCCTTCAATATCTGTTCTTACCAACCAAAATTAATGACCGTGAATTTGTTATGTACAGTATTAGTGCCACTCTCCTCTATAGAAGTAGGTTAGGCTATATGCTATAGTCCAATAATTGCATTTTATAGTGTCCCATGCATGCAAACCAGCCTAGCTCTGTAAGCTTTAGTGATCTGTTGTTATCTTTTATGATAGGCAGGGCGATAAAAGGTAGAAATTTATAATAATTTTCACAAAAATTTGTTAAGACAATTGGGTAAACAAAACGAAATAGGCCCTAATAACTTTGTTCATGCACTTACAACTTTGCTCAAGCATACAACTGATTATAATGTTGCATAAGCAATTGCTTGACTTTTGCGAATGAGTTTTTACAACTAACCAAACGTGGTAAAAGAATATCATAATTTGTGCACCAATCAGTCCTAGAGGCCTGGTCATAGTTAAACTGTGGAATGGCCGTTCGCCATTTAACAACCAATACCATATTGTGTATCCTACACTGTAAGTTACAGACATTACCTTATAGATGTCACTAGTCAGTATGAGCTGCCTCGATTTGGGCGAGTTGAGAAGCCCTAGATAGCAAAACTTTCCTTCAATTTCGGTACGCAAGAGTTCCATTTTCAGCCAGTCTGAAAGACTGACTTTGTCTCCGTAAGATCCTTCTCTGTTTTATTCTTGTAAACCCACTTGGATAGCTCTCATCTCTTAGAATATCCGCAATTTGTCTCACGTTTTCTGCTAGCTTTTCCATTTTTAGTTGTCGCACGACTTTACAGCTAAATATACGGAAGCCGAAATGCGACAGTTTGCTAATAATACAGATACTGCCAGAGTCCATTACTAATTAAATTTTTGCTACTCGAACGTATGCTAATGCGGACATAGTGTTCAGGGGGACACAATTTACAACAAAATATGCGACCAACAAATAATGTCCCCCCTCGTTTCATCATAGCATAAACTGTCCTGGGAGACAGTCTGTACCAACTGGCCTTGTACAAAAGGTCCGGGAGACTGAATATACTGGTAAATTCAGTATAAACTGTCCCAGTGGGACTGGGACAGTATATACTGAATATGGAATATTTGCGACAGTTTGTACTGCTACACCGGCATTCCGGTCTCCGGTTGTTTGAAGCTTCACGGGAACATATAAATTTGGGGGGTTTATATGTGTTTAATGTGTGTACGATCTGATATGGGAGAATTTCTTTATTCCACGTTTTTCTAGAACAAACTGCATTATGACATGCCTCCTTGCCTGACGAGCACGATGAAATATTGTTAAGGGTGGCAAACGAGGTGGAGGGGGAGGGGGAGGGTGGGGCGGGTGATGGAAGAGAGGGTTTCTATTTCTTTTCCCTTCACTCCTTTAGAATTATTTACACATGGATTCGAAGGAAGGTCTTCTTCAAGGAAGGGTGGTATAAGAGAGACGGGGGGAGGATTGGAATTACTATCATAATACTGCATAAAACCTTTCTACCCTTGTGTAGCATCGTTATGACACACGTGACCTCACCCGCAAAAACGAATAACTTGCAAGGACAATCTGAGTTAGGAATTAAAATATTTTATGAAGAGATGCACATGAAATAGCTTTTCGAGTTGAGTTTGATATATTTTCGATACCATATCGATGCAAACTTCTTTCACAATGTAACCCATACAGCTTGACTATATAGTCTAAATTTCGAGAATTGTTTTTCCGTTTATATTTTCGACCTGCTTTCCCCTCTCTTTGTGTATGTTTAAAACAAGCTGGACATTAGTAACCTTGCAAGCAAAAATTCAGTTTCGAAATGTGTCTTTCTTTACCGTACTCACTACAAATAAGCATAGTTTTCATTTAGTGAAACAATCAGCTTATGTTGTTTGAACAAATGAAATCATACTTATTAGCAACATAAATATATATATATATATAGGTTTAGTAAAACTCGTCAGAAATTGATGAAGCAACCAACCAACCCCCTCCCCCAAGCATGCTTCAAATCTACAGAAAAGCAAGGCATAATTTCAACACATTCATCACCACGTATATCGGCTGCCGACATTTTTCAGAGCGGAAAATACATTTAGCCTATTTCGCATCCAAAAGACAAATAAATAAATATATAAAAGTCGTATATCGTTAGTCTTAGTCTTGTCTTGTAGAGGAGACAATATTTCCTGATAATTTGCGAGAAATATTTCCAATTGAATGATTCAGCATAGCGGTGGAAAGGAGACATCTAATTTTAATAATTAAACGCTTCCAGCTGGTTTAATCTATACAATCATGTTCACCTTTAATAGCATTATGTTCTCTTTTGCTCTTTCCCTCCCTTAAAGCTCTCTCTACCTCTCTCTCCACCTCTCTCTCTCTCTCTTTCTGTCAATCTCTACTCTCTTAAATTCTTAGACTGAAATTTCAGTCTAATAGACTGAAATTTCAGTCTAAGAGCGGACGAACTGAGGGACCAGTTCCTTCAGACTGAAATTCAGTCTAAGGAAGGACTGAAAATTTTCAGTCTGTAAAACGACTGATTTTTAGTCCAGCTAGACTGAATAATTTCAGTGTAACAGGACTGAAAGTTACTCTTTCTTACACTGAAATTAAGCCAAATTAGATTAGAATCCAGCCTATAAGGTTTGAATAATTTTATTCAATTAGACTTTAAAGAAAAGTGGCTAGACTGAATATCGTCATTTTATACTTTTAATTCAGGGATTAATAATCCAATAGGCAAGTCAAAAGACTACCCAAAAACACTAAATTGGGACGATTTCAGTTCATCATCTTAGACTCCGCTCTCCAGGCAGATTAAAGGAATATTCCTGTAGAATTGTAAATATTCATATATGGAGTATAATTTTAGACACAAACTGGTTAAAAAGGCAGGGTGATACCTCTTTTGGTTCAATAGTTACATATTTTTAACTTATATTTTGCTTTAACTATGAAAATAAGAAAACAAAACACCTGTTAAAAGTTTAAAAACTGTATTACAACTTTATTTATTTTCTTGGATACATTTAAGAAAATTTATAAACAAATAAAAAAAAAGTGCAAAAGGTAAGTTTGTTTGCTTGGGTTTTATTTATGATATCTTAGGTTATTAATAATTAGGTTACTAATAAGGGTTATTCAAATTTTAAGTCCAAACATTAAAGTTGCAATTCCGGTGCCGACCATTTGACACGCAAACTCTTTAAATGTGGTCAAGTTTACCAGAAATGTATAATTTGACCATAACTTTTTTATTTAGTGTCCTAAAACTCTAAGGCTTGAAACATTCATTGTTATGTTTTAATTTAGATTCATTCTTTTAAGTGAAACCAATATGTAGCAGTTGTTGCAAATATAATAACAACCCGAACCAATTATGACAGGGCAAGTTCCCCAATTATACAGATATTGGTACAACGAAATTTAAAATATAAAACCCTAATTGTACTTAAAGAACAAATTATGGCAAAGGCCACTTGGAAAGTGACCAACAATGAACGGATGCTGGCATAGGCCACTTGGAAAGTGACCGGCAATAGATGAATACTGGCAAACGCCACTTGGAAAGTGACTGGCAATGGACAAATACTGGAAAAGGCCATTTGGCAAAGTGACTGACAATGAATGGATTACAATTGACAGCTTACATATTACAACCAACTTACGTACAGAGAATGCAATTTTCGAAATAAAAAGTTAAGTATAAAAACAACTGAAATATTTCTCATACATGTTATACTGTAAGGCAGGGTTGTCCAACCTTTTGCAGAGGAGGGCCACATGGAATGATTATGAAGAAGGAGGGGGCCGCAAAAACCCTACGCTCGATATTTTGCCCGAAGCCCAAGGCAGCAAACTGTGAGCACTGCGCGCGGATCGCACTGATTTATTTTCCTTCCTGATAAAACAGATGAATAAAGTCCAGCCCCCCCCCCCTCCGTTGAGAGAGTGTCACACAAACTGACATGTATGCAGTTTTTTGGACCCAGAAGGTTCGAATGACTGATTAAATAGCTTCAAATTGTTATCAATAAATTTGCTCACTAAAATTTCGCATCGTAGAGCACCTCTGACGGGCCGGACGCAACCCTGCGGCGGGCCCGACTGTGGCCCGCGGGCCGTAGGTTGGACAACCCTGTTATAAGGTAAATGCATGCATCGCAAGAAGGTAAGAGTTGGAAAGACGTTGAAGCTTAATGTTGGTCCTTTCCACACCACCCTTCTTCCAAACTCCAACCTCTTGCCAACCCCCACATTTTTTAAACTCCCAACCTTTCCACCTACCCTTCAGGGTTTTCATTTCTGCTGCTTATTCCCAACCCCATCTCTTCCCAACCCACACCATTCTGACACCCATTTCTCGTAATTGAACCATTTTTGGAAACTGTCCGACTGGATTACAATTCAGAATTGTACCAAACTAAGTTATAATACTGATAGTACTGGTGCTTACATAAACAAAATAATTGTTTACATGACCCAAAATCAAAATAAAATACAGCATACAAATAAACACTTGCAACACCACTCTAAAAAGCTACTTAGGAGAAATTAGTTTAATGTTAGATGCCAAGCTACGCAATGGTGCCTTTACTGAAGTAGCAGGAATCACTCCATATAAAAAGGCAGCTAAAAATTCCCAAAATTGAAGAAGTGCCAAAGCATAATGCACATTAAAAGCATAATGTGCTTTAAATAACCTATCCACAGCCTGTATGAGATTGGTTCCTGCAGGAATTGGAATTCTATCCACCACAATGAAGAACTGCGACGGATTTAGGGCAGGACCGAGTGAAAGTATGTACGGTTGTACATACTTTTCATCTTTTCCGGCAGTAGTAGCATCAATACTCGTGCCAAGCTAGGAAGAAATGACAAAAAAAATATGTATATTTCACTCCATACTATTAAATTCACATCTGAACATTAAGCAAACTGCCAATCAGATTTTTCCATGACACTTCCAGTTTATTCATACTAGAAGAAAATTTCACACATACTAAACTTCTTACATGATCTCCCTAGAATGTCACTAAAAATTCACAAACCCTGGACAGACAACTTTACAAAATTGGTTATAACAGCCCTGGACAGACTGACAGAGTCTACCTTCAGTATCAATAACTGTATATCTCAAACACCTGAAGGGTTCATAAGTCAACCGTTTTCCATCTCTATCTTTGTTATTCCTTACTAATAATGGCATAAATAATATTGGTTGGCTTTACATTTAAAACCATTTACACCAGACAAACTTTTTCCATCTTGTTTAGCCCAGTAAATTTTGTAAAACCATAACTTTTCCATTAAATGCAGGGGTGTTTATATGGCTTTGAGCATTTATAAGGGAATATGCAGTATATTGTCATAAAATACTCACAGGTTTGTTCTGAAGGAAGTACAACAGTGCCCCTGCTCTGCTAGTGGACTGCTTCTGTTTTAACATTGTCACTGACCTGTGCAGTATATATATCAATGTATATAAAGCACACATATCCTCTGAAAAGAAAATTGAGTTTGAAGTTTTAAACATAACCTCGAAGGCATAGTCTGTGGTTAATTAAATGCAATAAATCATAGTACAAGTTAATTTGAACAAATGGCACAATTCCATAAATAACCCTTTTAAATAAAATCCAGATAAGTTATACATCCAAATAAATATAAAATTCTGTATTACACAAACTACAAAGTAATTGATATATTGATTTTTTAAAGTTATGGTTCATTGCATAATTTGCCCAAATTGAGAATAAGAATAAAATTGAGAACTTTACAGCCTCTTACCAAGGGGAAATGCCCAAAACACTTTATATGTGATCACTATTTGATTGGTTAGCTAGAAAAAGGCATACAAAAAAAACTTTGAAATATGATAGCTATACTAATTTAACTTACTACTATCAGTTTCCTCAAAAGCATCAATCATATTCGCAATAGCTGGTGAGGTTTTCTTTCCTACTTCTATGACGCGGTCTCTGTATCCAGCCCACTTTGTAATGAAGTTATCGCTGGATTCCGCAAACATTAATCGAAACTCCTCGTTAATCTGGAAGAAATGTAAACATTTAATTACTGCAAATCAGAATGCTAGGAGATTTTTCTAGTATCACAATTATGAAACTTACCACATCAAATCTGAATATTGCTTCTCCAGTTATCTATTGATTGCAGTGGCGTAGGAAGGTATTTTTGAGTGGGGGGGGGGGCTGAAGACTGATGGCCGACCTGGGGGAGGGGTCTAAGGGGAGGGGGTTCCCCCTCCCCTTTGGATTTTTTTAGCATTTCCAGGTGGCCTCAGATGCAATTTGGTGCAATATAGCACACTTCAACACCCACTCCATTTTTACAAAAATTTTGCATTTTCACCTGGCCTTAGATGCAATTTGGTGCTCCAAATGAGATTTTTTTTCTCATTTGGAAATGAAAAAGGGGTATTCTGACTTGCGAAGCGGGGGGGCGGAATGATACTTCCGCCCCCCATATTTTTCACTGGGGGGGCTGGCGCCCCCCAGCCCCCCGGTTCCTATGCCCTTGATTGATTGTATAGAAGATTATAATTATTAGAAATGCTTGATATAGCGCAATATACCAAAACCGGTCTCAATGAGCTTTACAATTAAAATTTAATACCAGTATAGTCAGGCGATACAGTCAGGAACCTGGGGGCGCACAACAACAACCTTAACCAGGGGACGGACGAGAAAGATGGGGAAATGAATGAAAACTGCCTTTTCACACTTCTCTTCGCGAATAGTGTTCACTGAAAAAATAAACTAGTCAATATTGCCACGGACTAACGTTAAATTAGTCTTTAACGTTAGTCAATGCACCAGGACTAGCAAAAATCTTCGTTTCATCGCTGCTTCTTAGTTAGTTTACACTGACTAAGGAAAATATAATCGCAGCTTAGTCGGTGGCGACGGACTAAGGTATTTTAACCCATGGACTAAGAACGATACGGACACCCGATTTACGCCATAATCGTAGCTTAGTCGGTGTCTACGGACTAATGTATTTTAACCCAATTCGATTCACTTCAATTTGGAAACCGTGAGGCAACGGCAGCTTGCTGGGCTTGGCATAGTTTCATACGATCACTCTAAGCAACTTTCAACCGTAAATCACCCAAGAAGGTCTTTAGAAGAATGGAGGTATTAACTGCATCATCGGCCTACCTGTTATTCCTTTAACTAGAAGGTAAAATTAAAGTTAATTGTTAGGCCACTGGCACTAGTACTGTATTATGGTTAGTGTAACGCTACCGTTGTCACGTTGGCGTTTCGCAATACACAAGTGCAATGACAGTGAGTAGCCTATAGGCTTCTACTGGGTACTGCAGTGCATTCTCAACACTAAAGTGTGCATTCTAAACACCAATTAACAATGTGTTATGTGTGTATTGGGCTAGATTGAACAGTGGCACATAATCTTCTAATTTATTCCCAAACAAATGCTGGAACTATAAGGCTCAATAGTTTATTTGAAGTCTACACTCATTTGGTAAAGATTTCCTGTAATTTCCCATGTGAATCTAAATGGGTAGGCTTTGTGATATTGAATAAGCAAGGCTAGACCTTCAAACGTACAGTCACAGTCGGCTGAACACATGTTGCGACATTCCTTCACGGTCGACTTGCTTACTGTAAGAAGTATTAACCGTTTTTTTTTCTCAGGAAAGCTTGATAGTCTGAAGTTATTATAACATGTGCTTTTAGTATACTGCCAAAAGAGTAAGTTGCTGTATTTGTATTGATATTTTATGTAGAAGTAACGGAAAATTTAGTACGTTTAGTTTGGTCTAATTGCACGTTTTTTTACTGTCCAATGTAGTGCAGGGTTCACTTGCGCGAATTCAAATTATTCTGTTTATGTGTATGTATATGCATCGATTCTTAGATTTCTTAGATAATTATGCCCATCAGTTGTATCTGAAGCCCTAACCAACATTTTCCAGTAGGTTTTAAGTGGTTACCTCATGAGCTGACCTAGGTCAGCCTTGAGGGGTCAAATATAGATCACTGGCAGGGGTACCCCACCACCAATAATTACTGGCAATGGCCATTTGTTGCTCTTGGGGCCATACCTGACATATTGTACTTACTTTGATGTGTTACCATGACAACTGATCTAGGTTAGCTATCAGGTGACTTTAAAATTGCTCTCCCAGCCACACCCACCACAGTCGGTTTGCCAGTCGTCTGGTTTCATATACAGGAATGCACTGTGAACATTGTGATGTACAAGGCAATTGGTTACCTTCCCAGCTAACCAAACCCTCTGGGATCCCGGTCTATTGGGATCATTATTATCATGATTAACATAATTATTAAGTTTTGAGAAATAACTTGGTGTTATGCTGTGCAAAGCTAATAATAATTTGGTAAAGCTGCTATTCCTGGCTTATAATTTGAGGGACCTAGATTTAAATGTATACCTCCCAATATGTTATAAAATTTTAAGGTAAATGTATGTTTATGATAATGTGAGTTATCATGTGCTATATCTGTATCTGTGCTTACACGTATATCATATTTTCTGTTCACAGGTCAATAATGGTGCAGATTTTGGCTTCCTGAAGACAAGTGGGAGGCCATTTGTAGTTAAGAGAAACACTCTTTGTTCGTGAAGACTTAACTGGTGTCGATTTGGGGTACCACTTTAAAAGGAAAGTCATGAGGAACCCTTGCCCAAGATCCAACTTTGCATTATTGTGCAGTGCTATACTTTTGCGATTCATGTTTGATCCATTAACTTGTCTTAACTTTGTTGGAAAAAAACTCAGATTTTCAGATTTTATTTACAGTGATTTCTTCTCTATCTGTCGAAAGTCAGCCTTTTGTAGACATCAGAAGTTTTATCAGAAATAAATACTGCCAACGTACACATTATTTGTGTTTCTTCTTCGCTCTTTTCTTTCAGTGATGCTAGTCAGTGAAACTAGTCGGGTTTAATTCTTTCAGTGAATCTAGTCGGTGCAACTAGTCAGTCGATACGGACTAAGAAAGGTTAGTCGGGAGAGGCACCATCCTGACTAATGTAAAACCTGCTATAAACTAGTCGGTGGCTCATATAAATTGGTCGGTAAAGACCGACTAATGTCACCAACTAATGTAACTGACTAATATACATTTACCGACTAAGAAATTGTTGATCGACTAAGCTGACGGACTAAGATGACCGACTAAGAAATCCAACTGACTAAGGAATAAATTAGTCGGTATAGCAACTGACCAAGGCTATGTTAGTCGGGAGAGGCACCAGATGGACTAACGTTATGTTAGTCGGTGAACCAATTTAAGTTTTCAGTGTTCAGAGAACCAGACATGGGTGACTCCCATGCAGGCAGCCAGGTACATCATGTCATGTAACACTTGCTTTTCCTGTCAATTGTGAAAAATGGACAATGGTTCGTAGGGCTGGCATTTTTGACAAGACATCTAAAAACTGAAACTTACCAAATTAGGCATATCCTGAAATCTGGGAAACTTCTGTAAAATTTCCGTAATTGTCTTACTGCCTGATTCCATCCACTGCCTTCTGTAGTGGTGAGTGTCCTTAAAGAAGTTGAGATGCTTAGATGGATTCTCACTAGGAACTGAGTATTTCATCCAATTAACCTAAACAATCAAATATAATTATAAAATCAGGTTACAATTTGTTACACCAGTGGTTGCCCTACTGCAACATCAATCACAGTTGGGCTTCACTACTACATCAATTATGAAGAGTCAATAGTACCACTGCCTCATCAACGGATCAATAAGAATTGCTCTCACTGCTCCATCAATCAGACTTGGTCTTACTGCTCCATCAAGCACAGTTGGTCTCATGGAAAACATTTAACAAGGGGCTTTAATATAAACTCAGAACCTGCATTATCATGAAAAATTTATAAATTTACTTCGTTCCCCACTTACCTGTCTCCCCACAACCTATGCACCGCATTCTACCGTGTCTAGAATGCCCTGGTAATCTTTTAACACTGTACACCCTCACTGGCCCTAATGGCCTCCCTTCATTTTTCTACCCACAAAGTGTCTCACTGTGTTTTTCGGAGTTAGAAAAATTTATAATTATAATTTTTCATTTTGTCCATAAATATTGGCATTCTTTGGTGCTTATAATTTACTTTTCTCTAATTTACTCCAATTTTCCTAATTTCCTAAACTTACCTATTGGCACCTTTCCATTCGGACTATCGTGGTGCCGTTAAACTTTGCCGTTAAACTCCGAACAAACAAACATAATTTAAAGGAATTTGAAATTTGTCTCAGTAATGCCTCGAATTTTTCTTTGTTTCTGCCTTAATGTTAAGTGCTGCCAAACCAATAGATATACCAGTAACTTTATTCATACCAATTTTTTTAATACTGATAAACCTAAAACATCAAAAATTCTTTACATGATAAACAATTTGATAAAATATCTACCTTATCCATGATTTCATCCGTCTCTTCAGCAAGAGAATGACCAGGCCCATCTGGATTAGATGCAGATACAAGACCTTTTCGTTGCCGCATATGGTCAGCTTGCGGTTTAGTTGAGCGGATATTTTTGAGTCTATACTCGAGGAATCCCTGCCCATTGCTGTAATAATGCTCCTGTAACAAAATATATTTATATTCTAATATTAGGGATGCACCAGAACCAGATTTTTAAGTTCCGGTCGGAACCAGAACTAGCGGAACTGGAACTTTTTACATTTGTTAGTTAGAGTGAAATATGTATGACTGATTTAACTGTAAAATATTGAGAAACATGTCTAAAACAATATCAGTCATGTCACTATGTGCATTGAAACATGATTTTCAAACCATTTTTCAATATAATTATCCTTAAGTTAGTGCATACAGTACACTTGATTAGACACTTTCACTATTGACAGCAAGTTTGTCTCGACTGCAAAGAAGGAACAAATCATACATCACTCTGCGGCCGTTGTCGTAGGCGTCAACAAAAGGTTAACCTTGACTTTAACCTTGGGTTAGCAAATATGCTAAAAAATAAATAAACAAGCAGCTTGTTATTATTTATACCGATGATGTTGCTAAGGCCTACCCTTTCATTTAATATTGTCGATGAGTGGGGACGTTTTAAGAGGAATGACGTCGTCTTAAAAGAGAATAATGTTACATAATATTCACATTAGTTAACTGAAATATTGCTATTTTTAACCTATTTATTACTTTCTTGGTTTTGGTGGTTCCGGCCAGAACCACAAAAAATTCCAGCCAGAGCCAGAAATTTAAAAAATGGCGAGTTCTACTGCATCCTAATTTTAAGAAGCTTGATAAGCACCTTTCGGCACACTGACACTGGTCTTATGGACTGAAATAAATTTCAGTCAAACCTTAGACTGAAATTTCAGTCTAAGAATTTAAGAAAGTATCTTCTCTACTTCTCTCTCTTAAAGGTAACAATTTGCCTGAAATGTGTTTCAATTAATCACGTGACCACAAATAAGATTTCTTCGGTTGATCACATTTCTCTCTTGCTTTAGAAATCAATAGAAGCCATATCTCTACTTCCATGTCTTTAGAATTATATTGATCCATCGCAAAAAAAAAATCCAGTGTGAATTAATTTTCTTTGCTCTATTTTTTGTCTTCTTTGTGTGTATGTGTTTTTTTTTTAACCACGTTCACATTTTCCTTATTTGTACTTTTATTGTGCCAACATTTTGCTGCTGTTCAATGTATCTCTGAGGTGATATTTTTGATAGCCTGTAGCCACATTCCAGCAAAGGCTGACAGGTTATTTTTATTTTTATTTCTTCTTCTTCTTCTTCTATCTTTCCATAAAAGTTATTATATTTCCGGAAGTTACGACCAAATTTAGAAAAGTGTTTTTTATTCGAAACAGTTATTGTTCCAATTCAATAATTGAATTGTAACATAATTAAATCATATCTGGTCGAGAAATTGCTTCCTTTGGCGTAATTGAATGTTAAAATAACGTCCGGCAACAAATTCGGTTCAAGAACAAATTAGATAACAAAAAAATCTGTTACTCTCAAAAGTAATGAAAATTGGTGTCCCATTGAATTATGATTCTCAAAAGTAACAGAAAGAAAGGACCGAAATTAGTGTTGCTATGGTGATATATTATTATGTCAGCGATATTCATATCTAGATGCAATTGGCATAATTTTATGGACCAATATGTCACTGATTCATGCAGATATTATGATGCAATTTCTTTGTCATATTTTTTCACTCTCTCTCTATGTCTCTCATAACGTAATATTATTTAGTGTGCGACGTACAGGTAGTGAAAATATTTACAAATGCAATACAAAAATGGTGACTTGGGAAATTAAACATTTGCTTTGGGATTTCTGAACGATAAAAACAAATCCCAGGTGAATTGTCTATTATAAAACGAATTGAAAAAATGGAATCTGAGGGACACTTCAGAGATTTGAAATGTCATCAAAATTCATAACTGAGTACAAGAAACGACAAACTGGAAGACAAATATGTATGTGGACGTAATTCGGTTTTATAAACATCGTCGTTTGCGGTTTCCGGTATAATCACGTTCTAACATCCACGAATACAAATTCCGTCGGATAAGATGATAAATATATGCTCATATTTTCTTGGATTCTCTAAAATCTCATAATATGATAACCTGTTAAATCTTATTTAAAGAGTGAGTTAACTTTCGGTTGTGATAAAAGTCTATAGAACACGGTCAACAGTTACAAAGCAATATCAAGAAAGAAATTACTAGCTGATAAATATACCCTCCTTTCAACAACAACAA
This sequence comes from Apostichopus japonicus, assembly GCF_037975245.1. NCBI lineage: Eukaryota > Metazoa > Echinodermata > Holothuroidea > Aspidochirotida > Stichopodidae > Apostichopus > Apostichopus japonicus. The sequence goes on along the minus strand of NC_092574.1, from coordinate 24,471,250 downwards.
AAAAACATAAACCGAGTTTCTCTTACTCAAAACGAAATAATACAATAAATACATGAAACAGGAATATGTTCTCCATTTTAGTGCTTGTAGCTATCAATGTTTTTGATACATATCAAATGTCTACACGTATTGTACATTAAACCATATCATCCCATCAAATATTTCATTTTCTCTCTCACTCGCCTTCATTTTCACGGTCTCTCGTCTTCCGTTTTATCCTCCTTTTTTTTCTTAACTTTTTTAATGAAGACGCCAGATAAAGATTAAAGAACATTTGAAGATATTATCCTTAACCGTGCTATGGATCTCAAATAACTCAGTACAGCGAAGCCCGTTCATCATTGTGTTAGTGCCATGTTGAAATATTTCAATCGGTCAAACATTATTGATCTATTTTGGGGGCGATTCGTTTCTCCGGTTTTTTTTTTTTTTTTTTTTTTTTGCGGATTGAGTTTTGTCCCCGGCTCACCCTAATCTCTATCTAAACACCCCGTATGTGTTTCTAAGATCCGAAGGGAGGAATAAGCGACTTGGGCCTACGGTACACGAAGTATCTTGATTTGCTTCGTTGGATTTGGGCTGTCGGAGATCTGGTGGAAAGGATTTCTGTCATAGCCTATACATCTTAAGTGATATAAGCAGCTATAGTCCGACTTCAATACAAAGTGATATCAGGTTAACCCACCCCACAATGAGAATTCCATCATCGGTGTAGTGTACATACCACCAAATGGCTCATTGGCTGATTTTAAGACACGCATGGAAAACATAGTTCTCACTATAACCAATCACAAGAGTACTGCGTATAGGCTATTATGGGGGGTTATAACATTAACTTGTCCAATTTTAGTAAGTCTATAGAGATGTTTTAAACATTATGTACTAATACGGTTTTTATGCTACGATAACAAAACCTACTCGTTTTAATAGTAATGTAGCTACTGTTATTGATAACATTATAACAAATGCTAATTCCTCTCTTACTCAGTACAGGCATACTCATTACTGATTTAAGTGATCATATGCCTATATTCCTAAAGATTCTTGACAGGACAAACAAAACAAATGAACCCTTTCATTTACGAAATTTTAACAAACACAATATATCATAATTTATTGATGATATTGAGAAGGACACATGGAATGAGGTGTTAATTAAAGTTGATACTAATTCAGCTTACATCTCATTCTTTAACACTTTTAATTTAATTTACAAAAAGTGTTTTCCTCATCTATTAATTACTAAAGGAAATAGACGCAAGAGAAAACATTCATGGTTACTAAGGATAAACTTAAATCTATTAAAAGAAAAAAACATCTTTACAGAATATAATCAAAAGCTCCTCCAAATAGTAATAAAGAAACTTATGTTGTTTACCGAAACAAGTTAAACCACACAATAGGTTTCTCTAAAAGGTTATATTTTGATAACAAATTCAAAGATAGTAACAATATTGTAAATTATACCTGGGACGTAATCAATGAGGTTCTAGAGTGAGACCGTAATAAATCATCGTACCCATCTGTTTTCAAAGACGGCGATCACGGAACCAGCGACGATCAAGAAATTGCAAACGGCTGTTACAATTTCTTCATTAACCTTGGACCCTCACTTACCAGCAAAATCAATCATATGTCAAATCAAACAACCCCATATATAGTAATAATAGTATGCGAAACTCTATATTTTCCTACCACGTCAGGGAGGAGGAACTTTTACTTGTGGCGAATCATTGCTTAAAGCCAAAGAAAGCAGCTGGGTATGATCAGGGAGTTGTTATGGAACACTCCCTGGTATGATGATTTCAAGCCAGAAATTGTTAAGCAGGTATAACTTTTCATTGTCAACCCTCTTACTCAAATCTGTAACATATCGTTCACCACTGGGGTATTCCAAGATAAGCTGAAAATTGCTAAGGTCTTTCCCATTTTTGAGAAAGGGGAGTCCAATATCTACGAGAACTACCGACCAATCTCTATTCTATCATGCTTTTCCAAAAGTATCGAACGTCTCATGTCCAACAGAATGATAAATTTCCTCCATGCTCATAACATACTATGCAAGGAACAATATGGGTTCCGCCCTGGTCACTCAACTGAGCTTGCCCTGGCAGATGCCATTGAAAAATTATACAATAGCCTTGATAAGAAGAAATCATGTATTCTTATATTCTAAGACCTATCAACTTAGCTTTAGAAACCATTGACCAATGTATTATTCTAAACAATGTATCATTCTACAGCATTAGAGGACCAACCCTTTAACTGGATACACAGCTATACTTATCGAAACGTTTACAGAATACTTCGTATAAGAACACCTTATCTGACTATGCTGAAATCCGCTGTGGTGTTCCTCGAGGTTCATTATTAGGACCACTTGTATTCATTATACGTATCAATGACATCTGTCATATCTCTAATATTTCAAAAACTAATTTATTTGCAGATGACATTAGTATATTTTCAAATCCAATAATATAAATAATTTACATGACATAGTATCCAGGGAGTTATAATAAATTTTACAAATGGTTTGCAACTAATTAAAAAGCTATCACTAAATCTTGATAAAACCAGCTACATTATTTTCAGTAAAAGTTAATCTTCTTCTTAGAAAAAAGATATTTGAATGGAGAGTAAGCCAATCAAGCATGTACATAGTACTAAGTTTCTCGAAGTATACATTGATAGTAAACTTACTTGGTGTGAACATATTTCAAATATTGCAAACACTGTGGCGAAAAATGTTGCAATCTTTTCTAAGTTGAAGCACTACTTTTCTCAGAATATTCTTAAAATGCTTTACCAAAAATTAGTATATCCCACTTTTCATATTGCTCTATCTTTGAACAGACTTTAGTTAATGAAATGTAGGTAAACGATAAAGGCAAATGAATATATAATTGAAAACGTAATGAGTTGTAAAATCCAGAACAGTGAAAAAACTTCCAGCCTGTTTGTTTATGTTAAATTACCATACTGTGGCCCCAGCAGTGATAAACTCGCTAAGACTTAAGGTAGTTACATTAAGGAGTTGTGTAATGACAATATACATATCAAAATAATTTTTCTGCAAAAGAAAATCTCTGCTTTGTTCAATTTCAAGGATGCCTATAAGTTAGATTATGCCAACAATCTTGTATATTGGATAAACTGTCCAGACTGTGATTCCTTTTATGTCGGAGAAACCAATAGACGGCTTAAGGATAGATTCAAAGAACATCTGATGAGCTCCTATGGTGGTCAGAAAGGCGCTATTAACCTTCATTGTCCTGCGCACAAACATAATCTACCTACTTTTGTTGACCATTGTGCCGCTATTGGTAATGCACCCCAGTGGTTCAGGAGGAAGATTAAAGAGAGTCTCATAATAAAAGACTTAAATGCTGACTTAAATAGAAATGTAGCGAGCTACGGGTTGGAGCTATTCTAATCCCTATTTACTTTTTATTGCTGGTTGTTCTATTCATTCCTAGTTTAAAAATTCACTAAAAAAATTGCTGGTTGTCCTAATCATTCCTAGTTTAGAATAAGAAAGAAAAATGAAAAAAATCACTCATGCTTATCACTATTGTCGTCTTCGGATGTATATTAGCCCTTGTATTTAATTGATCTTATACAATTGCCTGACGATGGAGTGGTAACCACTCCGAAATATAGCAGTATGTCGTTGTTATAAATGTATACATTTTCGATATACAAACTATCGATAGTATGAAGCAAAACAGCTTTAAGAGTAAAAACATTTCTGTGTAAACTTAAACTATTTGATTCTACATGATACCTTTATTTTCCATTTTAGTAGTAACCGTTGCTGACGTTATAAATGGCGCCAATTATAATCAGAATCAAGGCAGTTCCAAGTGCTACGCATGTCAGAGTGGCTGCGTGCTTTGCGTTGTCCGCAGCATGGTATATGTTGGTGTCGATTCCAGTCAAAGCCTGTAGAAATGACGGAGAAAGCGAAAATAAATAACATGCGAGCAATGTTATACATTACCTGAGACACTCTTGGGGACTTTTAATTATATTTATTAGTCAGTGTTGCTTAACGGCCATCCGTATTGCCTTAGTGCTGAGGATGTTAAAACTTGCAATATTAATTACAGTGGTTGCCATTCGTTTCTAACATCTCTATCGTTTTCAGACACTTGTTCGTATTAGAATAAATAACACCCAAAGGGGGAAACATACTACCTGAATGATAGAAATGTAAGAAAAATTGTAATCGACGGAAACAAAGGGTGTCATGGTAAAAACTTACATCATGGGATGTAAAATTATTTAGAGTTATACTCGATTGGATTGGTCAAACTAACATTAACAGGCGACATACTAGTCGACGCTGTTTCAAACTAACAGTCACATGTATACCGTTATATAATACAAACAGCCGTAATCTATAAATTGTCTTCAGAATACTGACCAAAATAGCCAATATTATGGCCGGAATAGTGCAGAACAACGGCCAGAGGCACAAAGATAACACGATGGACATAACCAAGGACAATATGGCCTTGGTCTTAATGGAAGATATCACTTTTGAATCTACCGGGCTACGAATAATCTGTAAAACAAACGAAACAGAAAAAACTTTTCACTTTTTAATAGAGTAATTGTTTTCTATTTAATATTGAGAGCTTTGTGCCGATGTATTGTGGCTGATAATAGTCATAGATTATAAATAATCAAATTGTTTTGATGTTGAGCAAACCTTGCATGACTGTTGACTTATGGTTGGGTGCATTTAACAAGTTGTTATAATGTTGAGCAACTCTTGCTCAACATAAGGTAAGGTGCACAAGGAAGTTTGAAGCCTTTCCACATTGTTGGAAACTGGAATTGCTAAGTAAATATAAGGTGCATATATTTTGCACATTGTAGACGTATCAGTTCCATATCTTATAAATCTTACAGTTTTGTCCCTCTTTCGGGTTTGTTAAGTCATGTGACAATTCGTCTGATTTTCGAAAATGAAGTTCAGTCAAGTCACCAACTCACAAGTCAATTGATTTTATCGCAAGCCAATCCAAGTCACAAGTCAAGACATATCAAATCACAAGTTTGATCACAAGATTCATTGATTGTAAGTTGAGACACAAGCCAACTATAGCAGTAACTAAAGTCATGTGCACTACATAGAGGTATAGCCTTAACAGAAATCAACCAGCTCAAATACAAAAAGGCTGCATCTTGGTGAAGTAATGATATCGGTCCTATGGTTGACCTGCTTCGTGAGCTCCAGTTGCAATGCTATGAGACGAGTAAATTCTACAAATTTAGTCATTTGCATTAGACAGCAATTGAACGTTATTTTAAAACTTGTACTGTAACCTCTCCCCCACTCTCTATATCTCCATCTCTCGATACAGAACATGAATGAATGGCATAAGTTACAGTAAAGTCATGAAACATGATCGTTGTCTGACGACAGTTACTAACTCTGTACAGCCAATATAACTCATATTGTACCATCGGAGGTGATGGTGGTGGGGCAGGTGGGGGGGAGGTTGACGGGCAGGTTCTCCTAATCTAAACTCACACACCACCATAAATTAAAATCGACTCATATTTTTATAACTCGTTACACATACTAACATAAAGTTGAAACATTCAATACATCATTTCGCCAAGGGAAGGGATACTCAATTTCGCCTACTTATTTTATGCTTAATGTAGCTAATATAGTACATGCAAACCTAGTTAGCGAATCATCAGAACATACCATACCATAGAAATATTAATAATTATAACATTAAATTATTAACTGATGCCATATCGTCTTTTTTTCTCATAATTGTATCTTTTTTCTCCATCCTCGATTTGTTTGTGACGTCACATCGTACGTCATCACCTCTTACATATCGATACTTGTAATTATGTCGTGGCAGTTAATACCAAACAAAATGACTACACTTTGAGGCGCAATAAACGACATATGTCTCCCATTGTGTCGTGGAAGGTAAAAGAAAGAATGAATGTTTGTTTCGATCTTCTCTTACTTAGCCTTTCTTTCCATCTTCTTGGTGTAAAACAATTTGTTAGCGTCTACTCTGGAAATGTCAACAAGTCAAATATATTCAACCCTAGTCAAAAGTCATATGATTTTATAGCTAAGTCAAGTCAAGTTTTGTCACTACTGACTATCTGATTATCTGAAGTCGAGTAACAAAATGTAACTCGAGTCTGACTCGAGTACACAGTCATTGACTCTAGTCAATAACACTGTAAATAGATCCATTTGACACGTTAAGCAACTATCAGTCAGAAGTAGTGTCAAAGGAAGTTGAAGAGATATTTACGAAATATTTCTGAATTCGATTTTTTGCTGAAACAAATAAAGCTTTCAGAATGTAATAAACAACATATTACCAGAGGTACATGTGGTACCGGTTGTGCCGTAATCACGGTGTTGGTACTTCCGAGATGTTGTGGTCCGGGATATTGTGGTCCGGGATATTGTGGTCCGGGATATTGTGGTCCGGGATACTGTCGCGGCTCGTCAATCTGAAGTTGGTCTGTAAAACATGGACAAAAGCATAAGAACGTAAGTTAAGTTCAAACATTTAGTCCATTGTGTTAAAGAAAACACTTTTGGATGAAATTATTATTGTTTTTTAATTAATCAAGTCTGATATTAAATCAGATGACTTACCATCTTTTACCAAGTTTGTGTGATCCTCCATTGTCAGTTCGACTTCGTATTACTGAGTGATGTTGTTGTGTCAGAAGGTACCGTACGCTATGACTGTGACTATTGCTTCCTTAACTGGTGCCCAAGAGTGCGTTACGCATGAACAAATTGTCAGTCCCCAGCGGTGCGAAAAGCGCTTTCTATTCTTGTAGAACATGCACGGGGTTTCTTGACATCACTCTTCATTAATATTTAATTAGGTAAACTTCGAATGTCGATTTCACAGTCATTAACCAATATATGTCTGGTACTAACTGAATTTGATGAAAGAAAGGTGTTTAATCTTTATTAACAAAAGGCACAAAAAAAAGAGTGGTAATGGAATTTTGGCCGTATTTTCCGAACGTAAATAAACCACTTTGGATCTGTTTAGAAAAAATGGGGGGGGCATGAATATCATCATTTCCAATTTTGAAAACTAGTATAGTCGCTGATAAAACTCCCTTACCACGAATAAGTATCAATTTCTCTTCAAATCCTCCTGTAACGAAGTCAAGGTAACGGCAAATAAAGGCGCACACGAATACAGGTTACGAATACAGGTTCCGAGTAATGTGGTGACTGTTCCGTTTCACGTTGGTACGTATTGCGCGAAATACTTTAACTAAGCGTGATGAGGTCAGCTTTGTGGGACATTTGGTCATATGATGACATAAGTATATGAAATTACATCATTAAATGGGTAATTTAACATGTTTGTGATAATATAACAACGGGTCAATTCGACACCAAGCAGTGGGAACGTTTAAGAAAAGTACATATCATTTCTAAAATATATTCAAGGTGAAATAACTGTTTGATTGTAGACTCACTAGAAGGAAGTGAGTTTCCATGCAGAAACACTATATCAATATGTACTATACGGTGTATACGTTAAACTGTAAATAAATTGGACACAAGGTCAGACATGGGCTAAATTGAATCGTGTTAAAAATTCCTTTTGTAAAACTATAGTTACGTGCGAGCAAACAATACCGTCATTCACAATACACATATAATGTCTAAGTTTAGTATACCATAATATATCATAAAGCTAACAATGCGCCTAACTTAAACCAAAAAATGTCGTTATTGTGTTGAAGCAATTCTTGCATGACTGTCGATTCATGGTTAGGTGAACAAGAAGTTTTGAGGCCTATTCACAATGTTGAAAACTGGAATTGCTAAGTGAATATAAGGTTACAAGTTAATGTATTTGATTGTGAGTTGAGTCGCAATCCAAACTTTACCTTGGATATATCCTTAATTGTATGGCTTAACTATACGATTATATTATGAACCTTCTTTTTTTTTGGGGGGGGGGGGGTTCTCCTATACTTTCTGGTCAAGTTACAGATCAACTAATGAAGAAGTGAAAATTGTGCACATTTATGACTTTCGTCCCAGTTTAGGTTGGATTTAAACCTAATAAGTCTCTATACACTCATGTTATGTTTCAAAGCACTCGTACTGATAATATCAGCAGTATATAAATGTTTCTATCAGAATAAGGGCAAAGAACTGTTCATACTGTCAGTACGAGTACTTGGGAAGAATGATAAAAGAGGACAGTATGGCTGGTATAAGCATGAGTAAATTAACCCAGATACACACGGAGTTTACAATAACTACTGTAAATCTTAATGTTATAAAATGTATATGGCTTAGCTTGGTACAAGAACAAATTAAAAGAGGACATAAATATGGAGTTGAAATGACTTTAAATTGAATTTATGGAATTCTCTTTAAAAATTAAGACATTACTAAGGAAAATAAATGAAATGGTCATCTGTGTATAGTTTACTTATTCAATATAACTTAATACTCCACATGATTCTTTAATATCAAATTCTTAACTTCTAAACGTCCTATTTTAAGATGACAATTTGCATATGTCATAAATATGTCAAGCCATTAATATATATATATATATATATATATATATATATATATATTTTAATTGTATTTTATGCTATTTATACTGGAATGAAGGATCGGAAACTGAAACTATAACCAGATCTAACAGCTAGGACATGTTCCTTTTGTATTTATGTGTGCTATGAAAAAGAGGTTCGACCCACACCCTCTATCCACTCTTGTTCAAACATATATTAATTGGATACCACCATATACAAATTGAAATGATAAAACTACCATTAATTTATCATGCACAACCAACCTGAACATTCTGCAGCTTGCTTGCATTGTGTGCATTGAAACCTTAGATTTTTCTTAGTAAACTTGTCTAACATTCTGTCCAGATGTTGATCAAGGAATGAAAAGAATGTAGTTTCACAGGTTTACATTAGCAAGACGTGAGAAATCAGCAGAAAGCTGTACAAATAGAAAAATCTTATATTACTACCAAGTATTATTCTCAGTATTGTTACCGGGATTTTAAGAGTTGCGCCAGCGCCGGGATACAACATCTTAAAAATTGTTTGCGTCCGCTCAGAAAAAAACTTGCTTCCACACGTTCCTCCATGAAAACATGCACTTTAAATTACCTCTACAGGAACGCACAATACTTAGTTATAATGACCCCTGACAAAAACATTGGCTTGTGCGCAACGGATATCCTATAGTTATAGGTTTATAATGTGCATATTGAAAATCATAAATGCAAATTATACAACACATACCTATGGAAGCGTGGGGACATTAATATTATATGTATTATCTTAGATTACAAATAAATTCATGTGTTTGCACTGAAACCCTTTACAAGGTGTACTTACTATATAAAGAGAAGTGCAACTCATAGCAAGAATATTTTGACATAATGCGGTAGCCCATACATGCAATACAGACACAACTCTTTAAATGTACATTAATATTCACACAGATTGAAACAGATTGAAAGAGGAAGGTACCAACTGCATTATCAGTACGCAGCTGGTACGGTACGGTGCCAGCATTATTTTAATATATGCCAGCATTAATTTGAATTTATGTCCACATCAAATCAATTTTATGTAGACATAAAAAAGTCCTGCCCTCTGATATGTCGTCATAATTTCTAAATTTTGTCCACTGTGGCCAACCATACACGTTGTGATATTTGAGAGTGCACACACATGAGAACCTATACTACAAACTTTGCTATCTCTACACGGGACAGCAACGTTACAATTAGTTGCATTGAGACCGTCAGTATAATGCGCTATATAAATAAGTTATTTAAACATAATACGTTGTGTTTATTGAGCACGATAAATGCAAAAATGTTTGCAGACAATGGTAGGTACTATTAGCCAAACAAATCACAGGAAATTTGGAAACGCATCATTGACTGCTTTCAGCATGAAATTTCTTTGTAACGGGAGTGTTTTTAACCTTCTACTTTGCGGTTGATTGTTATCATTTATTTGTTTTGAAACAAATTCAATCATCTATACAAAGGATTGGAAGAAATTTTGGTTCTTTTGAGAAGTTGCGGTTTTTTTAAAAGAAAGAAGAAAGATATTATTCCAAAGTACGAAAACATGTTATTGGAAACCTGCTCAAATTCCGAATCATGTGTCGCTGTACTCTTGTATACACAATTTACACGTTGACACTGAGGGTTATATCTACGATTTGTGCAAACAGATGAATATTTTTTTCAACTCCCTGGTTTAAAGTTGCAGTTAAAACGGCATGTCTATTAAGTGTTTATATGAATGAGGAATTGTTATAACGGAACGCCATTACTCTTTTAGAGATGTGTAACCATTTTCTTTAAAACTTTCCTAGCTTCCAAGATTGTTATTATTTTGAATTCTTATACATGAACTCATACTTTCATTTGTGGCTTCATCATCTGTTACTAACAATGTGTTCAAATTTGTTGTACCACAGTGTTCTTGTGTTTAATTGTTTCTACCTGGTAAGTTGCATCACATAATTTAAAAAACATAAAAGCACCCACGGTTACAGTTTACCGTTAATCAATGAATCACAGGTAGGGATGTGTCTGTTGTATAAAGCTTTACAAGATTGATTGCCCTACACAACAAACAATAACAACACCACTGAACTGAACAATGTGGCAACAAACACGTATTTAATGTAGATCCCACCCGTACAGTATACCCACAAAGAAATGTGTAATATACACTCGAGTCCAGTTTTCTGCACTCGGACTGTAGACCAATTCCAATTTGGTATATCATCTTGCTTGGTCTTGGCAAATCTCTTATTTCTGAAGTTTACTCTTTGAGTGTCCAGAATGAGCACTTATGTAAGGAGTCAATGCAGTCTTACACATTTAGCCACACATACAATTATGAATGAATATCTTCTTATTTAAAGCAAATCATATGAAGCCAATGCTTTGATTGGTTGCTGCTATTCGTCATATCGTAGATTCTTTAGCATAAACGATAGTGGCTTCGTAATTTATATAGAGACTGTGTGTATACGGTAATTCTCACAATATAACTCCATTTCAATTAGATCCTTTCATCGTTCAAAGCTGTTTCAAAGTTATGGTTACAAAGATAAAACGGTGATCATATAGATGTCATATACAGTGAAAAGCAGTGTGATGTGACAAACAATAATTCACAATGACACAGGCTGTCCTGAAATGACCATTGACCTCAACAACTGGCTTCTTGTACTAAATGTGATACATCAAAATACTAAATATGACATCTGTCCTTGTTAAAATATTGTGATAAACAATGGTTTCCACAATTTGACCCCTGGTGAACTCAACGAATATATGACCTCCGCCCACAACATAAGGCTCAATATCACAATATTGGGACTACTAGCCCCCTTCATCATCTACATGGCTGGCTGGTGAATGCCAGCTGAACATACACTCTCAGGCGCGTATCCAGGGAGAGGCGTTGGGGCGTGCGCCCCCCGGGTAAGAAAAAGAGGAGAGAAAAAGAAAATAGAAGAAAGGGAAAAAAGAGGGGGGAAAAGAGGAGGAAGGAGAGAAAGGAAGGGAAAAGAAAAAGAAAAAAGAGAGAAAAAGAAGAAAGGGAGAAAAGGAGGGAGCAGAAGAAAAACGCCAAGACATCGCGAAGATGGTGGCGCTCCGCTTAGATAGTACTTTGCGCCCACCGGGTTAGAAAATCCTGGATACGCCCCTGAATATGTTTGTGGACGTAATTCGGTTTTATAAACATCGTCGTTTGCGGTTTCCGGTATAATCACGTTCTAACATCCACGAATACAAATTCCGTCGGATAAGATGATAAATATATACTCATATTTTCTTGGATTCTCTAAAATCTCATAATATGATAACCTGTTAAATCTTATTTAAAGAGGGAGTTAACTTTCGGTTGTGATAAAAGTCTATATATAGAACACGGTCAACAGTTACAAAGCAATATCAAGAAAGAAATTACCAACTGATAAATATACCCTCCTTTCAACAACACAAAAAAATAAAACATAAACAGAGTTTCTCTTACTTATAACGAAAACGAAATAACACAATAAATATATGAAACAGGCATATGTTCTCCATTTTAGTGTTTGATGCTATCAATGTTTTTAATACATATAAAATGTCTACACGTATTGTACATTAAACCATATCATCCCATCATCGTTTTCGTTTTCTCTCTCCATCGCTCTCATTTTCACGGTCTCTCGACTTCCGTTTTATCCTCTCTTTTTTTCTTAATTTTTTTTAATTTTGGTAGTTGTCTATTAACAAACCCATTATCGAGAGACACAAATAACGATGTTATTACCTACTAAGTATAATTAAAATATTTCTATCCAAATGAATAAAAGAGAAGGAATGGATTTAGGTTATAGTTATATAGTAGGCTATGTTATATATATATATATATATCTATATCTATCTGTCTATATATATATATATTTATATATATATATATATATTCATATATATATTTTTATATAGAGTTGGTTGGTTGGCGTCTATCTTGGCGCAGAGTGCTCTATGTCCGGGGGACAGAGCGAAATATATGTTGAGACTAGTTGAGACTAGTTGTAACTTAGAGTTTCACGCGTTGAGCGATCATCAGACGACTCTGATGATCGATATATATATATATATATATATATATATATATATATATATATATATATATATATATATATATATATATATATATATATATATATATATACAAAATAAGTAAAGTAATCAACAGTAGGAAAATACGCATGTTTAGTTCATGAATTAGTATTCTTCTCCGAATCAAACTTTTAATTGTCAACACTGTTTTTACTGTCTTATTATGATCAATTTTTAATGTCACATCCAATTTTCAATTAAATAAACTGTGAGTTATACAAACTGATTGAAAATGTCATTTTAAACAACCTTATTTGCCCGCAATTTATCGAAACTGCAACCCCAAAATCAAAAGACATTCACGTTCCCCCTAAATCAAAAAGACATAAGAATGGTCGCCGCCTATTTGCACCTTTCAGAGCCGTAAATAAAGACAGTGCAGAAGTGAACTTTTTTGGTTCAATTTGCTAGTTGGCCGAACTCTATGATACGGCTATGGAAACTATTATCGCAAACTCGGGATCAACGAAAAGGGGTATGGTAGGCTCTGTGGGACAGATATGCCATTTTATACACGCGTCCAAATTCGAATATATACAGATATATATTAGCAGCCAATCAGAAGGTCGAATTATATGGTTGCAATAAATCAAATATAAACGCTACCATTAAACGGACGCGACGCATCGCACAAGATCGAGATGAGAGTACGTGTAAATATTGTAAATAAATGATACAATTAGGACCTAAATTTTGAGGAAAAAATAGGGGGAGCATATGTTTTAAGCCAACATTTTTGGCCCACATGTTTTGTTTCCACGTCAAATGCCTGTTGGGACACTTTCTTTGGGTTCCAACATGTGGGGCGGTTTGGGCCCTATTTTACGGTCACACACGAACATGTAGATAATGATTACTAATGTTACCTTATTGGGATGGCTCTGGCGGAAAATTGTGCAGAATTGTTAGGTAGCATACGCCCATTAAAAGCTTCATCGACTTACATAAGAAATCACAAAAGTAATGTGGTCTCTAAGTATAGATAGACGTTTTCAGTAGATAAACGCTACCCATCACCGGATAGATGAAAAGTTGACCTTGAGTGGCACCTTCAATTTTCTGTATCATGACCGTGGATATTTTTTTCGCTATCCGGAGCCTGAAGTTGTCTTTACTTGTAAACAAATATCTTCACTCAGTAGTAAACAATTTTCCTACGCTGCCCATTGGAGGCTTAAAGGGGTTTAAAATTGCCACAATTGACCAATTGTCAACCACCACATGTACTTCCATTCATACTCTTCAACATGTTAGCCAATAAAAGAAGATCCTGATTGATAACATATCGAAAAACTAAGATTTTGGCACTTTTCCTGACGGTGAACATCCAGCGGATTATATTGACTCTTATTTTTTTTTTATTGACTACAAAGACCATAGTTGATTCTTGAGACATATTGATTTGAGTTTGGCTGTTGTTTTTCCCGGGGTAAAAGTGTCAGGAATTCAGAAAACAATGGGCGTGCTGGAAACAGTTTTGCGGAAAATTCATTTTCGCGTCTAACCGTACTGGCAGGAGGTTTATTTTGGATTGTCAACCAAGTTACTTGAAAAAAGATGTAGCGGCTCTTCTAAATGTTTAAGTTTAACGTTTAATTTAGCACTTTTTTCTAGTGGAATTACGACCTTCCCAACCGGTTTCGAACCTCTGGACATACAATAAATATGAATTCATCAATATCAATATATATATATATATATATATGTATATATCCACAAGAGAAAAAGGGGGGAGGGGAAATGATACTTTCATTTCCAACTTTATTACTTAGAACGATAAATCAGTTACAAAATATTTCGAGCGTTAACACGGCCCTTTTTCAGTTGCAGAAATGAAATGGAAGAAACTAGACATTATTGGGATTACACTTAGCATGTATACTAAAAAAGGAGAGATCTCTGTTGAGCCCATTGTTGTGTGTGTTGAGGCGTAATATGGCTTTTTGGTTTCGATGAAACACATTTAAGAAAAAGTCGCCCAGGAGAAAACCTGGGCACGAAAACCAAACTACTGAACGACTGATCCGCTTCTAACCCCAGTCCCCTTGCATCGGGACTGTGACTGTGTGATTATCGTCAGGTGTGCATCACCATTCCCCTCGAAAGGGAACAGATACTACACATGATCTTAGCCAAAAGGCCGAGAAGCGTTTCGATGAAATCGTAACCTATGCATTCATGCATGCGGAGTGTGTGTGTATGTGTGTGTGTTGTATGCGTGAGTGTGTATGTATGTATGAATGATGCCGATATCTGAATCCACAAGATACCATACTGATGAGCAACTTTTTGAAAAATCATAACTCTTTCATGTACAAAAGTAAGACGATAACTAAATAACCAATGAAATGAAAGTGAGAGCAACATACTGTAAATAATATGTAAATTAATTTGATAAATATTCATATACTAAAACAAACAGACGTAACAACACAAACTGTGCACTAGAGGTATATATTGTGTACAAAATATGTTTCATTTCAGTAAACTGCATATACACAGCGGAATCTAAATATACACCCAATTTATGAGAACAAATAATAATATATATAACTGACCGCAGAATGTCGAAATAAATCAGTTTGAAAATTTCTGTTTTTTTTTCTTTTTATTATTACGGTCCACAAATGGCTTTCATTAATCCTTTCATATATATTACTATAAAGATCAATCAGCGAACTGGACCAGCGTCAAGAAATCAATAATTATTCTTCAATTTCTCAACTAATTGATATTTCATCAAAACGTTATAACGTCTTGGAGTATTCAGTTATATTGAATAAATAAACTATAAACAGATGATCATTTCATTTTATATTCCTTAGTAATGTCTAGATTTTTAAAGAGAATTCCATAAATTCAATTCAAAGTCATTTCAACTCCATATTAATGCCCTCTTTTAATTTGTTCTTGTACCAAGCTAAGCTATATACATTATATAACTTTAAGATTTACAGTAGTTATTGTAATCTCTGTGTGAATCGGTTGAATTAGAGTACCCCATGGCAAGCCCATTGGGACAATTACCTCATGCTTATACCAGCCATACTATCCTCTTTTATCATTCTTCCCAAGCACTCGTACTGACAGTATGAACAGTTCCTTGCCTTTATTCTGAAAGAAACATGATATTTATATACTGCTGATATTAGTACGAGTGCTTTTAAACATAACATGAGTGTATAGAGACTTATTATTTTTAAATCCACCCTAACCTGGGACGAAAGTCATAAATGTGCACAATTTTCACTTCTTCATTAGTTGATCTGTAACTTGACCAGAGAGTATAGGAATCCCCCCCCCCACCACCCAACAAGGTCCATCATATAATAGTAGTTAAGCCATAAATTAAGAGTATATCCAAGGTATAATTTGGATTGCGACTCAACTCACAATCAAATGCATTAACTTGTAACCTTAGCAATTCCAGTTTTCAACATTGTGAATAGGCCTCAAAATGTCTTGTTCACCTACTGTAACCATTTTCGATTTGGGTTAGGGGTATTGTTAGCTTTATGATATATAATGGTATAGTTAACTGTAAAACATTTCCTGTGTATTGTTAATGACGGTGCTGTTTGCTCGCACGTCACTATAGTTTTACAAAAGGGAATTTTTAACACGATTCAAATTAGCCCATGTCTGACCTTGTATCCAATTTATTTACAGTTAAACGTATATTTACCGTATAGTTTATATTGATATAGTGTTTCTGCATGGAAACTCACTTCCTCCTGGTTAGTCTACAATCAAACAGTTTTTTCACCGTGAATATATTTTAGAAATTATATGTACTTTTCTAAAAAGTTCTAACTGCCTGGTGTCGACTTGACCCGTCGTTACATTATCACAAACGTGTTAAATTACCCATTTAAGATGTAATTTCATATACTTATGTCATCATATGACTAATTATTATGTTAATGTGTTGTCATTCTTAAAAAAAAAATCTCTGACCATGCAAATGTCCCACAAAGCTGACCTCATCGTGGTGTAACAGTGGCAACCACTCTCTCTTCAGTGGGTGAACTAGAGCTTTGTCTGGCCATTTTTAAGCCAAAATGCCCTCTCATGTGTCAAATTTAATTCCCTGTTGTATAATCTGCATGTTTCCACAAAACTATAGCTATGTTGGAAATATACCCAGTAAAAACTCCCCTGTCTCGATACCGTCAAGGCTCCATAGGCTGCTTACTAGAAACCCGATGTACAATTTCAGGGGGTGAATTTGAAGGGGCACTGGCAGGGCTTGTAGTCTTTGTAGTGGCAGGGCTTGAACTTGGAAGAGCACCAGCATGGGTCCATCTCATGAGAGATCTCTAAATAAATTATTGCTGTTGATAAATTCAAACCAGTGTTGAGTGGCTGATTTCAGCAAGTAGTGCTATAAGTAGCGATTGTTACGATATGGCATTGCTTGCATGTATTGTTATGTGTGGATGTACCAAACCGATGTATTGGCAGTGAGAATTTCATAATCTCCAGGCGTCCTTATGCCCCTATCCACCACAGAGAAGTCATTTCACGGCCATGAATAGTTCCTGTTATCATACGATATAAGCATTGATATAAGCAAATCATTTCCAATAGTTTTATCACGCTTAGTTAAAGCATTTCGCGCATTACGTACCGCCGTGAAACGGGACAGTCACTACATTACTCGGAACCAAAAAAAAATTCTAAACACTTTGAAAGTGGTTGATTTAGATTCGGAAAATATGGCCAAAATTCCATTTTACTCCTTTTTGTGTCTTTTGTTAATAAAGATTGGATTAGACACTTTTCTTTCATCAAATTCAGTTAGTACCAGACATATTAATTGGCTAATGACTGTGAAATTGACCTTCGAAAATGATCAGTATTACCTAATTAAATATTAATGAGGAGTGACGTCAAGAAACCCCATGCATATTCTACAAGAATAGAAAACACTTTTCGTACCGCTGGGAACTGACTGTTTAAGTTCATCCGTGTTTGCGACTGTTTGTTCATGCGTGACGCACTCTTGGGCACCAGTTAGGGAAGTAATAGTCAAAGTCATAGCGTACGGTACCTTCTGACACAACAACATCACTCAGTAATACGAAGCCGAACTGACAATGGAGGATAACAAAAAATTGGTCAATAATGGTAAGCCATCTGATTTAATATAAGACTTGATTAATTAAAAAACAATACATCATATGATAATTTCGTCCAAAAGTGTTTTCTTTAACAAAATGGACTAAATGTATGAACTTAACTTATATTCTTATGCTTTTGTCCATGTTTTACAGACCAACTTCAGATGGAAGAGCCACCACAGTATCCCGGTCCACAATATCCCGGACCACAATATCCCGGACCACAATATGCCGGTCCACAACATCTCGGAAGTACCAACACCATGATTATGGCACAACCGGTACCACATGTACCTCAGGTAATATGTTTTTATTACATTATGAATGCTTTATTTGTTTCAGCAAAAAATCGAATTCAGAAATATTTCGTAAATATCTCTTCAACTTCCTTTGACACTACTTCTTACTGATAGTTGATTAACGGTGTTAAATGGATCTATTTACAGTGTTATTGACTAGAGTCGATGACTTTGTACTCGAGTTAGACTCGAGTTACATTTTGTGACTCATTTTGTGACTACATTTAAAATCATATGACTTTTGACTAGGTTTGAATATATTTGACTTGTTGACATCACCAGTGTAGACGCTAACAAATTGTTTTACACCAAGAAAATGGAAAGAAAGGCTAAGTGAGAGAAGATCGAAACAAACGTTCATTGTTCTTTTACCTTCCACGACACAATGGGAGACATATGTCGTTTATTGCGCCTCAAAGTGTAGTCATTTTTTGTTTGGTAATAACTACCACGACATAATTACAAGTATCGATATGTAAGAGGGGATGACGTATGATGTGACGTCACAAACAAATCGAGGATGGAGAAAAGAAGATACAATTATGAGATAAAAAGACGATATGGCATCAGTTAATAATTTAATGTAATAATTATCAATATTTCCTTGGTATGGTATGTTCTGATGATTCGCTAACTGGGTTTGCATGTACTACATTAGTTACATTAAGCATAAAATCAAGAGGCGAAATTGAGTATCCCTTCCCTTGAAGAAATGATGTATTCAGAATGTTTTAACTTTGTGTTAGTATGTGTAACGAGTTATAAAAATATGAGTTGATTTTTAATTCATGCCAGTGTGTAATTTGAGATAAGGAGGACCTTCCCGTCAACCTCCTCCTCCCCACCCCCCCCCCCCGCACCCCCTGCGCCCACCACCATCACCTCCTATGGTACAATATGAGTTATGTTGGCTGTACATAGTTAGTAACTGTCGTCAGACAACGATCATGTTTCATGACTTTACTGTAACGTATGTCATTCTTTCATGTTTTGTATCGAGAGAGGGAGAGATAGAGAGTGTAGGGGAAAGGTTGAAGTACAAGTTTTAAAATAACTTTCAATTGCTGTCTAATGCAAATGATTAAACTTGTAGAATTTACTCGTCTCATAGCATTGCAACTGGAGCTCACGAAGTAGGTCAACCACATGACCGATATCATCACTGCACAAAGATGCAGCCTTTTTGTATTTGAGCTGGTTTATTTTGTTAGGCCTGTACCTATATGTAGTGCACATCACTTTAGTTGCTGCTAGAGTTGGCTTGTGTCTCAACTTACAATCAATGAATTAACTTGTAACTTTAAATGTCTCGACTTGTGACTTGGATTGGTCTGCGATAAAATCAATTGACTTATGAGTTGGTGACTTAACTGAACTTCATTTTCGAAAATCAGACGAATTGTGACATGACTTAACAAACCTGAATTAGGGACAAAACTAGAGATTTTTAAAATATGGAATTAATACGCCTACAATGTACAAAATATATGCACCTTATTCACTTAGCAATTCCAGTTTCCAACATTGTGGAAAGGCTTCAAACTTCCTTGTGCACCCAACCATAAGTCAGCAGTCATGCAAGAGTTGCTCAACGTAATAACAACTTGTTAAATTTGTGTTAGGCGTATTGTTAGCTTTATTATATATATAATTGATACCAACACTAAGAAATTCTATGTGTGTTAATTGTGAATGACGGTACTGTTTGCTCACACGTCACAATAGTTTTACAAATGGAAATTGTTAACACTTTTCAAATTATTCAATGTCTGACCTTGTGCACAATGGGTTCACAGTTAAACGTATATTTATGGAACTCAAACGTCTACAATGTACAAAATATATGCACCTTATATTCACTTATCAATTAAGATTTCCAACATTGCGAAAAGGCCTCAAAATTTCTTGTTCACCCAAACATGAATTAACAGTCATGCAAGGATCGCTTCAACATAATAACGACTTTGTGGAAAGGCTTCAAACTTCCTTGTGCACCCAACCATAAATCAACAGTCATGCAAGGTTTGCTCAACATCAAAACAATTTGATTATTTATAATCTATGACTATAATCAGCCACAATACAACGGCACAAAGCCCGCAATAATAAATAGAAAAACAATTACTCTATAGTAAAAATTAAAACATTTTTTTCCTGTATCGTTTGTTTTACAGATTATTCGTAGCCCGGAAGATTTAAATGTGATATCTTCCATTAAGACCAAGGCCATATTGTCCTTGGTGCTGTCCATCGTGTTCTCGTTGTGCCTCTGGCCGTTGTTCTGCACCATTCCGGCCATAATATTTGCTATTTTGGTCAGTATTCTGAAGACAATTTATAGATTATGACTGTTTGTATTATATAAGGGACTATTAGTTTGGAACAGCGTCGATTCAGTGGTAGAGCTAGGGGTATTGGTCAGGTCAGGGGTGACGAGAATGGTCTGTAGTGGCGCTTTCGACATTATCTAAGCGGAGCGCTACCACAGCTTAGCGCGAAGCGTACATATTTTTTGAGTAAAGATACTCCCTAGATCGCCGGGAATGACCTTTCCGGGCATTGCTAATTTGCAGATAAACGAAGAATAAATATGTGTCATTGCAATTCTGTCAGAAAATTACACCAACAAAATGTGACAAATGTCAACAGGTATTTGAGAGCGCAATAGAAAGTCATTAATCGCGAATAAGTAAAAGGTGGTAAAAAGCTGAAAAGGCGCCAGCAGTCCATTTGAGTCCGTCGGGGGGTGGGGGGTATCCGTCCCTCTGACTTTACGGACGCTCCGCCACTGCGTCAACTACTTTTTCGCCTGTTAATGTTAGTTTGACCAATCCAATCGAGTATAATTTGCAAGTAACTCAACAACAAAAAACTAAATGATTTGCAATCCTATGATGGACGTTTTACCATGACACCTTTTATTTCCATCGATTACAATTTTTCTTTCTCAATTCTATCATGTTTTGCTCTTTGCGTGTTATTTATTCTAATACGAACAAGTGTCTGAAGGCGATGTAGATGTTACAAACGAATGGCAACAATTGCAATCAATATTGCAAGTTTTAACATCCTCAACACTGAGGCAACACTGATGGCCATTAAGCAACACTGAATAATAAATATAACTAAAAGTCCCCAAGAGTGTCTCAGGTAGTATATAACATTGCTCGCATGTTATTTATTTTTGCTTTCTCCGTCATTTCTACAGGCTTTGACTGGAATCGACACCAACATCAAGAATGCTGTGTCACACGCAAATGTCGCAGCCATTCTGACAGGCGTAACATTTGGAAGTGCCGTGATTCTGAGTTTAATTGCCGTCATTTATAACAGCAACCACGGTTATTATTATGATTACTAAAATGGAAAATATAGGTATCATGTATAATCAAATAGTTTAAGAGTTATACACAGTTATACACAGTTAAGTTATACACAGAAATGTTTTTACTCTTAAAGCTGTTTTGCTTCATGCTAACGATATTTGGTTTATCGATATTATATATATATATATATATATATATATATATATATATATATATATATATATATATATATATATATATATATATATATACATATATATATATATATATATATATAGATATATATAGATATATATATATCCCGGTGGAGGCTGGAAGTTTTTTCACTGTTCTGGATTTTACAACTCATTACGATTTTCAATTATATATTCATTTGCCTTTGTCGTTTACCTCCATTTCATTAACAAATGTCTGTTCAATGATAGAGCGATATGAACAGTGGGGGAATACTAATGTTTGGTAAAGCATTTTAAGAATTTTCTGAGGAAAGTAGTGCTTCAACTTAGAAATAATTGCAACATTTTTTCGCCACAGTGTTTGCAATATTTGAAATATGTTCACACCAAGTAAGTTTACTATTAATGTATTCTTCGAGAAACTTAGTACTATGTACATGCTTGATTGGCTAACCATCCGTTCAAATATATTTCTAAGAAGAAGATTGACTTTTATTGAAAACAATGTAGGTGGTCTTATCAAGATTAAGTGATAGCTTTTTAATTAGTTGCAAACCTGTCGTAAAGTTTATTATAACTCCATGTCATGTAAAGTATTCAAATTATTGTATTCGAAAAATATACTAATTTAATCTGCAAATAAAATAGTTTTTGCAATATTAGAGATATGGCAGATGTCATTGATACATATAATGAATAGAAGTGGACCTAATATTGAATCTCGAGGAACACCACAGCGGATTTCAGCATAGTCAGATATGGTGTTCTTATACGAAGTATTCTGTAAACGTTTCGATAAGTATAGCTGTCCATCCAGATAAGGGTTGGTCCTCAATTCCGTAGAATGATATCTTGTTTAGAATAATACATTGGTCAATGGTATCAAAAGGTTTTGATAGGTCTTAGAATATACCAATACATGTTTTCTTCTCATCAAGGCTATCGTATAATTTATCAATGGCATCTGCCAGGGCAAGCTTAGTTGAGTGACCAGGTCGGAACCCATATTGTTCCTTGCATAGTATGTTATGAGCATCGAGGAAATTTATTATTCTGTTGGACATGAGACGTTCGATAATTTTGGAAAAGCATAGATAAAAAGAGAGAATTGAGATTGGTCGTTAGTTCTCGTAGATATTGCATTCCCCTTTCTCAAAAATGGGAAAGACCATAGCAATCTTCAGCTTATCTTGGAATACCCCAGTGGTGTGCGATATGTTACAGATATTTCAGTAAGGGGTGACAATGAAAGTAATATCTGCTTAACAATATTTTGCTCGAAATCATCATACCAAGGACGGTTCCATAACAACTCCCCTGATCATACCCAGCTGCTTTCTTAGGCTTTAAGCAATGATTCGCCACAAGTAAAAGTTCCTCCTCCCTGACATGGTAGGGAAAAAAAAATAGAGTTTCGCATATTATTATTACTATATATGGGGTTGTTTGATTTTACATATGATTGATTATCTGGCAAGTGAGGGTTTAAGGTTAATGAAGAAATCGTTAAAGCCGTATGCAATTTCTTAATCGTCGCTGGTTTCGTGATCGCCGTCTTTGAAAACAGATGGGTACGATGATTTATTACGGTCTCACTCTAGAACCTCATTGATTACGTCCCAGGTATAATTTACAATATTGTTTATATCTTTTGAATTCGTCATCAAAATATAACCTTTTAGAGAAACTTATTCTGTGGTTTACTTGATTCGGTACGCAACATAAGTTTCTTTATTGCTATTTGGAAGAGCTTTTGAGCATAAAATTATATGTATATATATATATATACATATATATATATATATATATATATATATATATATATATATATATATGATACCTTATGATACCTTAGGTCGACATTTACATTGACTAATTACACACTAAATTTTATCAAACCCTAACCCTTTTTTCTAACCCTGACCCTGAACCGACCCTAACCAAACCTTGTAAATGAACGTTTTAGAGGACGGAGAACATGATGAAGCTATTTCCGACAATATAAAAGTTTCTTAAAATGGTAGCAAAAAAATTAGGTGTACACTGAAATGTCGACCTAAGGTACACTGTCGACCTAAGGTCGCTTTTTTTACCATACACTGTCGACCTAAGGTATCAAATAGACATAAACAATATATATGTATATATATATATATATATATATATATATATATATATATATAAATATATATATATATACATACATATATATATATAGATATATATATATATATATATATAGATAGATAGATAGATAGATAGATAGATATATATATATATATATATATATATATAAAGATATATATATATATATATATATATATATATATATATATATGATGTCACACAACATTGTGAGATATCGCCGCTCATTAAGTTTATACTTGAGCATAATAATTTTACCTTCAATGGTCGTCATTATCTGCAAACCAAAGGCACAGCCATGGGTACCCAAATGGCCCCCTCATATGCTAATATTTTTATGCATTACCTGGAACAAGAATTAATTTCTTCATCCTCTTACAACCCATATATCTATGTACGATATATTGATGATATTTTTATGTTATGGGATAAGGGCGAACAAGAACTGGACAACTTTTCCACGTTTGCCAATGATTTTACGATTCCATAAAGTTTACCACCGAACGGTCCACAAAGCAAATACCCTTCCTCGATGTAATCGTCATGATCGAAAATCACAAAATAGAGACATCGGTGTATGCCAAACCAACTGATAGGCACTCTTATCTCCACTTTAATAGTTTTCATCCACGCCACACCAAAAATTCCATTGTCTACAGCCAGTTACTCAGATACCGGCGTATCTGCTCACGTGACCAAACTTTTCTTAATAAGGCCATTGAACTGCTTGATTTCTTCCTCAAAAGGGGATACCCGTACCGACTACTTAACTTCCACCTCAAACGGGTTCTGTCTCTACAACGATCTAGTCTCCTAACCTATCGTAACAAATCTGATTCTGATAGACTACCCCTCTTTGTCACTTACCACCCCTCTCTTCGCCCCCTTTTGAATGAAATCAAACAAGCTTGGGGCACTCTAGGTTCCGACGAACAATAGCTGAACTTTTCAAAGCTCCCCCTGTAATAGCCTATAGACGACCACGTAACATTCGTTCAGTGCTGGTTCGAACTAATCTCGCTCCACCCAGTCATGAGCCTGATAGTGGTAACATCACTTTTAACAAACCGAGATGCCTGGTGTGCACACAACTCGACCCCTCCCCTGCTTTCCTCCACCGGGCCTCAGGCACCACTCTGAGACTTGGTAGATTTGGTTGCGACTCAGCCAATGTCATCTACCTCCTCGTTGTTACAAGTGCCCCCAGGTCACCAATATTGGCGAAACCAGCACTAAGTTCAGGCTTCGGTTTAATTAATAACCACAAACTAAGTATCCGCAAAATAATAACCCAGGCTTCCCTGTTGCTAAACACTTTAATCTCCCCATTCACAGCTTATCTGACCTCAAATTTGTCATTCTCTACAGCTTCTTCAAAACTGCTCATGAAAGAAGCAACCGGGAACTAACCAGAATGCAAAATGCATTGAGGTTTCGATGACTTCAATGCACTAGAATTCTGCTTGTTAGTATAACCAGAACTAGCTGTTACAATGACAATATGGCATGCTAACACAGGTCAGTCTACTGTACGTGGTTATACACACCTCCATCAAAAACAATAGGGTCCTTGTACTCAATGTTATGAATCCACACACTAAGTATTACAAAACCAAACCAAATCTCTAATAACTTCGCACAATAAGGTTGCAGAGGAGTCCACTTATGGACAAGTTAGATTGGAATATGCCCACGAAACTTCAAAGAATCAACTTGAAAGAAGCTAATGCAGGTCACTGGAGGTCAACCTGAGGTCAAAGGTCTCCCAAATGCAGTTCGACTATTGTATTACAATAGCGTAACTCCCAACCTTGATGGACATTTGGTTCTCAAGTTATTGCAAAAATACTAGTTTTTGACCCCTAATTGGCCTTTGTTGACCTTTGATCACATGACTGTTATGTTTTGAAACGATCCCTTACCCCATTCACAACTAGTCCACAAATATCAACCATGTCGGACCCTGTCAACGGTAGTTTCAAAAGTTATTTGCCAAACTACACATTTTGACCCATAATTGACCTTTGGTGACCTTAGATCACATCACGATTATATTAGAAAACGTGCTACTAATTCATTCACAACTTGTCCCAATATATCAGCCATGTCAGACTTCGTGACTAGAAGTTGTTGCAAAACGTAACATAATTTGGCAGTTTTTTGCACATAAGCAACCTTGAATGACCTTGGATGACCTAATGGTTTTTATCACAAATGTTCCCCTTGATGATTTGCACTCTGTCCTAAAATCCCGACCTTGGTGGACATTTGGTTCTCAAGTTATTGCAAAAATACTATATTTTGACCCCTAACTGACCTTTGTTGACCTTGGATCATATTTCCGTTATGTTTGGAAATGATCACTTACCCCATTCACAACTAGTCCCAAAATATCAACCATTTCGGACCCTGTCAGTGGTAGTTTCACAAGTTATTCAGAAAAAACACATTTTGACCGATAAATGACCTTTGGTGACCTTGGATCACATCACGGTTATTTTGGAAAATGTGCCCCCACTTCATTCACAACTTTTCCTAATATAACAGCCATGTCAGACTTCGTGACTAGAAGTTGTTGCAAAAATTAGCTTAAGCTGGCAGTGTTTTGCACATAATCAACCTTGAATGACCTTAGATGACCTGATGGCTTGTATCAAAAATGTTCCTCTTGATGAGGTGCACTCTGTCCTAAAATTTGTTTGGCCTACAATGTACACACATAATGCTATTGCTAGAAATGTATCAAAACCAACCTTTGGCTCCCCATAACTTGAGAACTGGGTGTCCGATTGAAGCGGAAGTTGGTTCCTATATATAGCACAAAGAGCTCTATCATATATCAACATATTGACAATTTTTTCTTTGTTTTGTTTTGCCCCGCATCTCCTAAAATGAGCATATTTTTCGAGGTTTGACCTTTTGACCTCGCGGTCAGATGTAGTTTGACTGATTCCAAAAAGCACACGAAGGTCGCACAGGGGTCAACTATGGACCATTTTGATCGGAAGGTACCTTTGAGATCCGATTATTGCCACGAAAATTCAAATAACCCAACAAACTGATTAAGGTCACCGGAGGTCAACCTGAGGTCAAAGGTCATCTAGATGCGGGTCGACTCCCTGATAACAATAGCGTAACTCCCAATGTTGACGGACATTTGGTTCTCAAGTTATTGCAAAAATACTAGTTTTTGACCCTTGATTGACCTTTGTTGACCTTGGATCACATGACCGTTATGTTTTGAAGTAATCCCTTACCCCATTCACAACTGGTCCCAAAATATCATCCATGTCGGATCCTGTCAATGGGAGTTATTGCTTGTTTTAATATTTTGGTTTTTGGCTCTAACTGACGTTTGGTGACCTTCACATGCAACAAAAAAATAGGGCACATCTACTCAATGTGGTACTCATATGCACCAAATATTAGATTGTTCCAAGCTTCCCTACTTGAGATACCGTGTTTACAAGCCAGGCGTCACACACACACACTTACACACATACAACACGTACATCGCTTCTCGGCATTTTTAGCTAAGATACTCTGTAGTATCTGTTCCCCTTCGATGGGAATGGTGATGCACACCCGACAATGATCACACAGTCACAGTCCCGATGCAAGGGGACTGGGGTTGAAGAGCGGATCAGTCGTTCTGTAGTTTGGTTTTCGTGTCCAGTTTCTTTCCTGGGCGACTTTGCTATCAGTCCAGGCTTTGTTTCTATACCACTTTTGCATCTTTTAAGATTTAGAATATTTTGATCTTGAATAAAACCAAAATTATTACAGAAACATGGCTATAGCTCAAATGCCCCCCTCCCTCCCTCCCTCTCTATATCTCTTCGTATAAAGTATCAGCGAAATGAACGTAGTGTGTATAGTAATTGTTCAAACACTGTGGCCATTTTAGCAGATATCTAGCAACTGGTGGGGGAGGTCACTAAATTCCCTTTCTCAATCCTACACCGTGTGAAATAATTGAATTCATCTACTACGTACCATACTTGAAACTTCGCATATATGTATAATCAACACATGACTTCCATGTAAAATTTTTGATTATGCAGTCCACGTTACCACTCGCACGAAATGTACCGTATGGCGTACATAAGCTTCAACCGTGCGTGGATTGTACCTTGAAGCACATACCATGTATTATTGTAAGTAAACGCCCATACGCGGTGACATTTATACAATGTTTGTCAAAACCAAGACTATATTAAATACGGCCTATGTGATAAGTCGACATGAGTTTCATGGGGTTTATTTCGTATCTCGTACCAGAAACTCATGAGATCCTGCATTCCGGTCTCCGGTTGTTTGAAGCTTCACGGGAACATATAAATTTGGGGGGTATATATGTGTTTAATGTGTGTACGATCTGACATGGGAGAATTTCTTTATTCCACGTTTTTCTAGAACAAATTGCATTATGACATGCCTCCTTGCCTGACGAGCACGATGAAATATTGTTAAGGGTGGCAAAACGAGGTGGAGGGGAGGGGGAGGGTGGGGCGGGTGATGGAAGAGAGGGTTTCTATTTTTTTTTCCTTCACTCCTTCAGAATTATTTACACATGGATTCGAAGGAAGGTCTTCTTCAAGGAAGGGTGGTATAAGAGAGACGGGGGGAGGATTGGAATTACTATCATAATACTGCATAAAACCTTTCTACCCTTGTGTAGCATCGTTATGACACACGTGACCTCACCCGCAAAAACGAATAACTTGCAAGGACAATCTGAGTTAGGAATTAAAATATTTTATGAAGAGATGCACATAAAATAGCTTTTCGAGTTGAGTTTGATATATTTTCGATACCATATCGATGCAAACTTCTTTCTCAATGTAACCCATAAAGCTTGACTATATAGTCTAAATTTCGAGAATTGTTTTTCCGTTTATATTTTCGACCTGCTTTCCCCTCTCTTTGCGTATGTTTAAAGCAAGCTGGACATTAGTAACCTTGCGAGCAAAAAGTCAGTTTCGAAATGTGTCTTTCTTTACCGTACTCACTACGAATAATCATAGTTTTCATTTGGTGAAATAATCAGCTTATGTTGTTTGAACAAATGAAATCATATTTATTAGCAACATAAATATATATATATATATATATATATATATATATATATATATATATATATATATATATATATATATATATATATATATATATATATAGGTTTAGTAAAACTCGTCAGAAATTGATGAAGCAACCAACCAACCCCCTCCCCCAAGCATGCTTTAAATCTACAGAAAAGCAGGGCATAATTTCAACACATTCATCACCACGTATATAAGCTGCCGACATTTTTCAGAGCGGAAAATACATTTAGCCTATTTCGCATCCAAAAGACAAATAAATAAATATATAAAAGTCGTATATCGTTAGTTTTATTCTTGTCTTGGAGAGGAGACAATATTTCCTGATAATTTGCGAGAAATATTTCCAACTGAATGATTGAATGATAGCGGTGGAAAGAAGACATCTAATTTTAATAAGTAAACGCTTCCAGCTGGTTTAATCTATACAATCATGTTCATCTTTAATATCATTATGTTCTCTTTTGCTCTTTCGCTCTCTTAAAGCTCTTCATCTCTCTCTCCGCCTCTCTCTCCACTCACCTCTCTCTCTCTCTCTCTCTCTTTCTGTCAATCTCTATCTTCTCTGCTTCTCTCTCTTAAAGGTAACAATTTGCCTGAAATGTGTTTCAATTAATCACGTGACCACAAATAAGATTTCTTCGGTTGATCACATTTCTCTCTTGCTTTAGAAATCAATAGAAGCCATATCTCTACTTCCATGTCTTTAGAAATTATATTTATCCATCGCAAAAAAAAATCCAGTTTGAATTAATTGTCTTTTATTAATTTTTTGTCTTCATTGTGTGCATGTGTTGTTTTTTTTTTACCACGTTCACATTTTCCTTATTTGTAATTTTATTGTGCCAACTTTTTGCTGCTGTTCAATGTATCTATGATGTGATATTTTTGATAGCCTGTTAGCCACCTTCCAGCAAAGGCTGACAGGTTATTTTTATTTTTATTTCTTCTTCTTCTTCGTCTTCTTCTTCTATCTTTCCCTAAAAGTTATTATATTTCCGGAAGTTACGACCAAATTTAGAAAAGTGTTTTTTATTCGAAACAGTTATTGTTCCAATTAAATAATTGAATTGTAACATAATTAAATCATATCTGGTCGAGAAATTGCTTCCTTTGGCGTAATTGAATGTTAAAATAACGTTCGGCAAACGGTTCAAGAACAAATTAGATAACAAAAAAAATCTGTTACTCTCAAAAGTAATGAAAATTGGTGTCCCATTGAATTATGATTCTCAAAAGTAACAGAAAGAAAGGACCGAAATTAGTGTTGCTATGGTGATATATTATTATGTCAGCGATATTCATATCTAGATGCAATTGGCATAATTTTATGGACCAATATGTCACTGATTCATGCAGATATTATGATGCAATTTCTTTGTCATATTCTTTCACTCTCTCTCTATGTCTCTCATAACGTAATATTATTTAGTGTGCGACGTACAGGTAGTGAAAATATTTACAAATGCAATACAAAAATGGTGACTTGGGAAATTAAACATTTGCTTTGGGATTTCTGAACGATAAAAACAAATCCCAGGCGAATTGTCTATTATAAAACGAATTGAAAAAATGGAATCTGAGGGACACTTCAGAGATTTGAAATGTCATCAAAATTCATAACTGAGTACAAGAAACGACAAACTGGAAGACAAATATGTATGTGGACGTAATTCGGTTTTATAAACATCGTCGTTTGCGGTTTCCGGTATAATCACGTTCTAACATCCACGAATACAAATTCCGTCGGATAAGATGATAAATATATGCTCATATTTTCTTGGATTCTCTAAAATCTCATAATATGATAACCTGTTAAATCTTATTTAAAGAGTGAGTTAACTTTCGGTTGTGATAAAAGTCTATAGAACACGGTCAACAGTTACAAAGCAATATCAAGAAAGAAATTACTAGCTGATAAATATACCCTCCTTTCAACAACAACAAAAAAACATAAACCGAGTTTCTCTTACTCAAAACGAAATAATACAATAAATACATGAAACAGGAATATGTTCTCCATTTTAGTGCTTGTAGCTATCAATGTTTTTGATACATATCAAATGTCTACACGTATTGTACATTAAACCATATCATCCCATCAAATATTTCATTTTCTCTCTCACTCGCCTTCATTTTCACGGTCTCTCGTCTTCCGTTTTATCCTCCTTTTTTTTCTTAACTTTTTTAATGAAGACGCCAGATAAAGATTAAAGAACATTTGAAGATATTATCCTTAACCGTGCTATGGATCTCAAATAACTCAGTACAGCGGAGCCCGTTCATCATTGTGTTAGTGCCATGTTGAAATATTTCAATCGGTCAAACATTATTGATCTATTTTGGGGGCGATTCGTTTCTCCGGTTTTTTTTTTTTTTTTTTTTTTTGCGGATTGAGTTTTGTCCCCGGCTCACCCTAATCTCTATCTAAACACCCCGTATGTGTTTCTAAGATCCGAAGGGAGGAATAAGCGACTTGGGCCTACGGTACACGAAGTATCTTGATTTGCTTCGTTGGATTTGGGCTGTCGGAGATCTGGTGGAAAGGATTTCTGTCATAGCCTATACATCTTAAGTGATATAAGCAGCTATAGTCCGACTTCAATACAAAGTGATATCAGGTTAACCCACCCCACAATGAGAATTCCATCATCGGTGTAGTGTACATACCACCAAATGGCTCATTGGCTGATTTTAAGACACGCATGGAAAACATAGTTCTCACTATAACCAATCACAAGAGTACTGCGTATAGGCTATTATGGGGGGTTATAACATTAACTTGTCCAATTTTAGTAAGTCTATAGAGATGTTTTAAACATTATGTACTAATACGGTTTTTATGCTACGATAACAAAACCTACTCGTTTTAATAGTAATGTAGCTACTGTTATTGATAACATTATAACAAATGCTAATTCCTCTCTTACTCAGTACAGGCATACTCATTACTGATTTAAGTGATCATATGCCTATATTCCTAAAGATTCTTGACAGGACAAACAAAACAAATGAACCCTTTCATTTACGAAATTTTAACAAACACAATATATCATAATTTATTGATGATATTGAGAAGGACACATGGAATGAGGTGTTAATTAAAGTTGATACTAATTCAGCTTACATCTCATTCTTTAACACTTTTAATTTAATTTACAAAAAGTGTTTTCCTCATCTATTAATTACTAAAGGAAATAGACGCAAGAGAAAACATTCATGGTTACTAAGGATAAACTTAAATCTATTAAAAGAAAAAAACATCTTTACAGAATATAATCAAAAGCTCCTCCAAATAGTAATAAAGAAACTTATGTTGCGTACCGAATCAAGTTAAACCACACAATAAGTTTCTCTTAAAGGTTATATTTTGATAACAAATTTAAAGATAGAAACAATAGTGTAAATGATACCTGGGACGTAATCAATGAGGTTCTAGAGTGAGACCGTAATAAATCATCGTACCCATCTGTTTTCAAAGACGGCGATCACGAAACCAGCGACGATCAAGAAATTGCATACGGCTTTAACGATTTCTTCATTAACCTTAAACCCTCACTTGCCAGAAAATCAATCATATGTCAAATCAAACAACCCCATATATAGTAATAATAGTATGCGAAACTCCTACCATGTCAGGGAGGAGGACCTTTTACTTGTAGTGAATCATTGCTTAAAGCCAAAGAAAGCAGCTGGGTATGATCAGGGAGTTGTTATGGAACACTCCCTGGTATGATGATTTCAAGCAAGATATTGTTAAGCAGGTATGACTTTTCATTGTCACCCCTCTTACTCAAATCTGTAACATATCGTTCACCACTGGGGTATTCCCAGATAAGCTGAAAATTGCTAAGGTCTTTCCCATTTTTGAGAAAGGGGAGTCCAATATCTACGAGAACTACCGACCAATCTCTATTCTATCATGCTTTTCCAAAAGTATCGAACGTCTCATGTCCAACAGAATGATAAATTTCCTCCATGCTCATAACATACTATGCAAGGAACAATATGGGTTCCGCCCTGGTCACTCAACTGAGCTTGCCCTTGCAGATGCCATTGAAAAATTATACAATAGCCTTGATAAGAAGAAATCATGTATTCTTATATTCTAAGACCTATCAACTTAGCTTTAGAAACCATTGACCAATGTATTATTCTAAACAATGTATCATTCTACAGCATTAGAGGACCAACCCTTTAACTGGATGGACAGCTATACTTATCGAAACGTTTACAGAATACTTCGTATAAGAACACCTTATCTGACTATGCTGAAATCCGCTGTGGTGTTCCTCGAGGTTCATTATCAGGACCACTTGTATTCATTATACGTATCAATGATATCTGTCATATCTCTAATATTTCAAAAACTAATTTATTTGCAGATGACATTAGTATATTTTCGAATCCAATAATATAAATAATTTACATGACATAGTATCCAGGGAGTTATAATAAATTTTACAACTGGTTTGCAACTAATTAAAAAGCTATCACTAAATCTTGATAAAACCAGCTACATTATTTTCAGTAAAAGTTAATCTTCTTCTTAGAAAAAAAAATATTTGAATGGAGAGTAAGCCAATCAAGCATGTACATAGTACTAAGTTTCTCGAAGTATACATTGATAGTAAACTTACTTGGTGTGAACATATTTCAAATATTGCAAACACTGTGGCGAAAAATGTTGCAATCTTTTCTAAGTTGAAGCACTACTTTTCTCAGAATATTCTTAAAATGCTTTACCTAAAATTAGTATATCCCACTTTTCATATTGCTCTATCTTTGAACAGACTTTAGTTAATGAAATGTAGGTAAACGATAAAGGCAAATGAATATATAATTGAAAACGTAATGAGTTGTAAAATCCAGAACAGTGAAAAAACTTCCAGCCTCCACCGTTATATATATATACATATATATTTGTTTATGTTAAATTACCATACTGTGGCCCCAGCAGTGATAAACTCGCTAAGACTTAAGGTAGTTACATTAAGGAGTTGTGTAATGACAATATACATATCAAAATAATTTTTCTGCAAAAGAAAATCTCTGCTTTGTTCAATTTCAAGGATGCCTATAAGTTAGATTATGCCAACAATGTTGTATATTGGATAAACTGTCCAGACTGTGATTCCTTTTATGTCGGAGAAACCAATAGACGGCTTGAGGATAGATTCAAAGAACATCTGATGAGCTCCTTTGGTGGTCAGAAAGGCGCTATTAACCTTCATTGTACTGCGCACAAACATAATCTACCTACGTTTGTTGACCATTGTGCCGCTATTGGTAATGCACCCCAGTGGTTCAGGAGGGAGATTAAAGAGAGTCTCATAATAAAAGACTTAAATGCTGACTTAAATAGAAATGTAGCGAGCTACGGGTTGGAGCTATTCTAATCCCTATTTACTTTTTATTGCTGGTTGTTCTATTCATTCCTAGTTTAAAAATTCACTAAAAAAATTGCTGGTTGTCCTAATCATTCCTAGTTTAGAATAAGAAAGAAAGATGAAAAAAAAAATCACTCATGCTTATCACTATTGTCGTCTTCGGATGTATATTAGCCCTTGTATTTAATTGATCTTATACAATTGCCTGACGATGGAGTGGTAACCACTCCGAAATATAGCAGTATGTCGTTGTTATAAATGTATACATTTTCGATATACAAAATATCGATAGTATGAAGCAAAACAGCTTTAAGAGTAAAAACATTTCTGTGTAAACTTAAACTATTTGATTCTACATGATACCTTTATTTTCCATTTTAGTAGTAACCGTTGCTGACGTTATAAATGGCGCCAATTATAATCAGAATCAAGGCAGTTCCAAGTGCTACGCATGTCAGGGTGGCTGCGTGCTTTGCGTTGTCCGCAGCATGGTATATGTTGGTGTCGATTCCAGTCAAAGCCTGTAGAAATGACGGAGAAAGCGAAAATAAATAACATGCGAGCAATGTTATACATTACCTGAGACACTCTTGGGGACTTTTAAATATATTTATTAGTCAGTGTTGCTTAACGGCCATCCGTATTGCCTTAGTGCTGAGGATGTTAAAACTTGCAATATTAATTACAGTGGTTGCCATTCGTTTCTAACATCTCTATCGTTTTCAGACACTTGTTCGTATTAGAATAAATAACACGCAAAGGGGGAAACATACTACCTGAATGATAGAAATGTAAGAAAAATTGTAATCGACGGAAACAAAGGGTGTCATGGTAAAAACTTACATCATGGGATGTAAAATTATTTAGAGTTATACTCGATTGGATTGGTCAAACTAACATTAACAGGCGACATACTAGTCGACGCTGTTTCAAACTAACAGTCACATGTATACCGTTATATAATACAAACAGCCGTAATCTATAAATTATCTTCAGAATACTGACCAAAATAGCCAATATTATGGCCGGAATGGTGCAGAACAACGGCCAGAGGCACAAAGATAACACGATGGACATAACCAAGGACAATATGGCCTTGGTCTTAATGGAAGATATCACTTTTGAATCTACCGGGCTACGAATAATCTGTAAAACAAACGAAACAGAAAAAAACTGTTCACTTTTTAATAGAGTAATTGTTTTCTATTTATTATTGAGAGCTTTGTGCCGATGTATTGTGGCTGATAATAGTCATAGATTATAAATAATCAAATTGTTTTGATGTTGAGCAAACCTTGCATGACTGTTGACTTATGGTTGGGTGCATTTAACAAGTTGTTATTATGTTGAGCAACTCTTGCATGACTGTTCATGGTAAGGTGCACAAGGAAGTTTGAAGCCTTTCCACATTGTTGGAAACTGGAATTGCTAAGTAAATATAAGGTGCATATATTTTGCACATTGTAGACGTATCAGTTCCATATCTTATAAATCTTACAGTTTTGTCCCTCTTTCGGGTTTGTTAAGTCATGTGACAATTCGTCTGATTTTCGAAAATGAAGTTCAGTCAAGTCACCAACTCACAAGTCAATTGATTTTATCGCAAGCCAATCTAAGTCACAAGTCAAGACATATCAAATCACAAGTTTGATCACAAGATTCATTGATTGTAAGTTGAGACACAAGCCAACTATAGCAGTAACTAAAGTCATGTGCACTACATAGAGGTATAGCCTTAACAGAAATCAACCAGCTCAAATACAAAAAGGCTGCATCTTGGTGAAGTAATGATATCGGTCCTATGGTTGACCTGCTTCGTGAGCTCCAGTTGCAATGCTATGAGACGAGTAAATTCTACAAATTTAGTCATTTGCATTAGACAGCAATTGAACGTTATTTTAAAACTTGTACTGTAACCTCTCCCCCACTCTCTATATCTCCATCTCTCGATACAGAACATGAATGAATGGCATAAGTTACAGTAAAGTCATGAAACATGATCGTTGTCTGACGACAGTTACTAACTCTGTACAGCCAACATAACTCATATTGTACCATCGGAGGTGATGGTGGTGGGGCAGGGTGGGGGGGAGGTTGACGGGCAGGTTCTCCTAATCTAAACTTACACACTACCATAAATTAAAATCGACTCATATTTTTATAACTCGTTACACATACTAACACAAAGTTGAAACATTCAATACATCATTTCGCCAAGGGAAGGGATACTCAATTTCGCCTATTCATTTTATGCTTAATGTAGCTAATATAGTACATGCAAACCTAGTTAGCGAATCATCAGAACATACCATACCATAGAAATATTAATAATTATAACATTAAATTATTAACTGATGCCATATCGTCTTTTTTTCTCATAATTGTATCTTTTTTCTCCATCCTCGATTTGTTTGTGACGTCACATCATACGCCATCCCCTCTAACATATCGATACTTGTAGTTATGTCGTGGTAGTTAATACCAAACAAAATGACTACACTTTGAGGCGCAATAAACGACATATGTCTCCCATTGTGTCGTGGAAGGTAAGAGAAACATTGAATGTTTGTTTCGATCTTCTCTTACTTAGCCTTTCTTTCCATTTTCTTGGTGTAAAACAATTTGTTAGCGTCTACTCTGGAAATGTCAACAAGTCAAATATATTCAACCCTAGTCAAAAGTCATATGATTTTATAGCTAAGTCAAGTCAAGTTTTGTCACTACTGACTATCTGATTATCTGAAGTCGAGTAACAAAATGTAACTCGAGTCTGACTCGAGTACACAGTCATTGACTCTAGTCAATAACACTGTAAATAGATCCATTTAACACGTTAAGCAACTATCAGTCAGAAGTAGTGTCAAAGGAAATTGAAGAGATATTTACGAAATATTTCTGAATTCGATTTTTTGCTGAAACAAATAAAGCTTTCAGAATGTAATAAAAAACATATTACCAGAGGTACATGTGGTACCGGTTGTGCCGTAATCACGGTGTTGGTACTTCCGAGATGTTGTGGTCCGGGATATTGTGGTCCGGGATACTGTCGCGGCTCGTCAATCTGAAGTTGGTCTGTAAAACAGGGACAAAAGCATAAGAACGTAAGTTAAGTTCAAACATTTAGTCCATTGTGTTAAAGAAAACACTGTTGGATGAAATTATTATTGTTTGTTAATTAATCAAGTCTGATATTAAATCAGATGACTTACCATCTTTTACCAAGTTTGTGTGATCCTCCATTGTCAGTTCGACTTCATATTACTGAGTGATGTTGTTGTGTCAGAAGGTACCGTACGCTATGACTGTGACTATTGCTTCCTTAACTGGTGCCCAAGAGTGCGTCACGCATGAACAAATTGTCAGTCCCCAGCGGTGCGAAAAGCGCTTTCTATTCTTGTAGAACATGCACGGGGTTTCTTGACATCACTCTTCATTAATATTTAATTAGGTAAACTTCGAATGTCGATTTCACAGTCATTAACCAATATATGTCTGGTACTAACTGAATTTGATGAAAGAAAGGTGTTTAATCTTTATTAACAAAAGGCACAAAAAAAAGAGTGGTAATGGAATTTTGGCCGTATTTTCCGAACGTAAATAAACCACTTTGGATCTGTTTAGAAAAAATGGGGGGGGGCATGAATATCATCATTTCCAATTTTGAAAACTAGTATAGTCGCTGATAAAACTCCCTTACCACGAATAAGTATCCATTTCTCTTCAAATCCTCCTGTAACGAAGTCAAGGTAACGGCAAATAAAGGCGCACACGAATACAGGTTACGAATACAGGTTCCGAGTAATGTGGTGACTGTTCCGTTTCACGTTGGTACGTATTGCGCGAAATACTTAAACTAAGCGTGATGAGGTCAGCTTTGTGGGACATTTGGTCATATGATGACATAAGTATATGAAATTACATCATTAAATGGGTAATTTAACATGTTTGTGATAATATAACAACGGGTCAATTCGACACCAAGCAGTGGGAACGTTTAAGAAAAGTACATATCATTTCTAAAATATATTCAAGGTGAAATAACTGTTTGATTGTAGACTCACTAGAAGGAAGTGAGTTTCCATGCAGAAACACTATATCAATATGTACTATACGGTGTATACGTTAAACTGTAAATAAATTGGACACAAGGTCAGACATGGGCTAAATTGAATCGTGTTAAAAATTCCTTTTGTAAAACTATAGTTACGTGCGAGCAAACAATACCGTCATTCACAATAAACATATAATGTCTAAGTTTAGTATACCATAATATATCATAAAGCTAACAATGCGCCTAACTTAAACCAAAAGATGTCGTTATTGTGTTGAAGCAATTCTTGCATGACTGTCGATTCATGGTTAGGTGAACAAGAAGTTTTGAGGCCTATTCACAATGTTGAAAGCTGGAATTGCTAAGTGAATATAAGGTTACAAGTTAATGTATTTGATTGTGAGTTGAGTCGCAATCCAAACTTTACCTTGGATATATCCTTAATTGTATGGCTTAACTATACGATTATATTATGAACCTTCTTTTTTTTTGGGGGGGGGGGGGTTCTCCTATACTTTCTGGTCAAGTTACAGATCAACTAATGAAGAAGTGAAAATTGTGCACATTTATGACTTTCGTCCCAGTTTAGGTTGGATTTAAACCTAATAAGTCTCTATACACTCATGTTATGTTTCAAAGCACTCGTACTGATAATATCAGCAGTATATAAATGTTTCTATCAGAATAAGGGCAAAGAACTGTTCATACTGTCAGTACGAGTACTTGGGAAGAATGATAAAAGAGGACAGTATGGCTGGTATAAGCATGAGGAAATTAACCCAGATACACACGGAGTTTACAATAACTACTGTAAATCTTAATGTTATAAAATGTATATGGCTTAGCTTGGTACAAGAACAAATTAAAAGAGGGCATAAATATGGAGTTGAAATGACTTTAAATTGAATTTATGGAATTCTCTTTAAAAATTAAGACATTACTAAGGAAAATAAATGAAATGATCATCTGTGTATAGTTTACGGATATCCTATAGTTATAGGTTTATAATGTGCATATTGAAAATCATAAATGCAAACTATACAACACATGCCTATGGAAGCGTGGGGACATTAATATTATATGTATTATCTTAGATTACAAATAAATTCATGTGTTTGCACTGAAACCCTTTACAAGGTGTACTTACTATATAAAGAGAAGTGCAACTCATAGCAAGAATATTTTGACATAATGTGGTAGCCCATACATGCAATACAGACACAACTCTTTAAATGTACATTAATATTCACACAGATTGAAACAGATTGAAAGAGGAAGGTGCCAACTGCATTATCAGTACGCAGCTGGTACGGTACGGTGCCAACATTATTTTAATATATGCCAGCATTAATTTGAATTTATGTCCACATCAAATCAATTTTATGTAGACATAACAAAAGTCCTGCCCTCTGATATGTCGTCATAATTTCTAAATTTTGTCCACTGTGGCCAACCATACACGTTGTGATATTTGAGAGTGCACACACATGAGAGCCTATACTACAAACTTTGCTATCTCTACACGGGACAGCAACGTTACAATTAGTTGCATTGAGACCGTCAGTATAATGCGCTATATAAATAAGTTATTTAAGCATAATACGTTGTGTTTATTGAGCACGATAAATACAAAAATTTTTGCAGACAATGGTAGGTACTATTAGCCAAACAAATCACAGGAAATTTGGAAACGCATCATTGACTGCTTTCAGCATGAAACTTCTTTGTAACGGGAGTGTTTTTAACCTTCTACTTTGCGGTTGATTGTTATCATTTATTTGTTTTGAAACAAATTCAATCATCTATACAAAGGATTGGAATAAATTTTGATTCTTTTGAGAAGTTGCGGTTTTTTTAAAAGAAAGAAAGAAAGATATTATTCCAAAAAGTACAAAAACATGTTATTGGAAACCTGCTCAAATACCGAATCATGTGTCGCTGTACTCTTGTATACACAATTTACACGTTGACACTGAGGGTTATATCTACGATTTGTGCAAACAGATGAATATTTTTTTCAACTCCCTAGTTTAAAGTTGCAGTTAAAACGGCATGTCTATTAAGTGTTTATATGAATGAGGAATTGTTATAACGGAACGCCATTACTCTTTTAGAGATGTGTAACCATTTTCTTTAAAACTTTCCTAGCTTCCAAGATTGTTATTATTTTGAATTCTTGTACATGAACTCATACTTTCATTTGTGGCTTCATCATTTGTTACTAACAATGTGTTCAAATTTGTTGTACCACAGTGTTCTTGTGTTTAATTGTTTCTACCTGGTAAGTTGCATCACATAATTTAAAAAACAAAAAAGCACCCACGGTTACAGTTTACCGTTAATCAATGAATCACAGGTAGGGATGTGTCTGTTGTATAAAGCTTTACAAGATTGATTGCCCTACACAACAAACAATAACAACACCACTGAACTGAACAATGTGGCAACAAACACGTATTTAATGTAGATCCCACCCGTACAGTATACCCACAAAGAAATGTGTAATATACACTCGAGTCCAGTTTTCTGCACTCGGACTTTAGACCAATTCCAATTTGGTATATCATCTTGCTTGGTCTTGGCAAATCTCTTATTTCTGAAGTTTACTCTTTGAGTGTCCAGAATGAGCACTTATGTAAGGAGTCAATGCAGTCTTACACATTTAGCCACACATACAATTATGAATGAATATCTTCTTATTTAAAGCAAATCATATGAAGCCAATGCTTTGATTGGTTGCTGCTATTCGTCATATCGTAGATTCTTTAGCATAAACGATAGTGGCTTCGTAATTTATATAGAGACTGTGTGTATACGGTAATTCTCACAATATAGCTCCATTTCAATTAGATCCTTTCATCGTTCAAAGCTGTTTCAAAGTTATGGTTACAAAGATAAAACGGTGATCATATAGATGTCATTTTGATCTTAGTTATACAGTGAAAAGCAGTGTGATGTGACAAACAATAATTCACAATGACACAGGCTGTCCTGAAATGACCATTGACCTCAACAACTGGCTTCTTGTACTAAATGTGATACATCAAAATACTAAATATGACATCTGTCCTTGTTAAAATATTGTGATAAACAATGGTTTCCACAATTTGACCCCTGGTGAACTCAACGAATATATGACCTCCGCCCACAACATAAGGCTCAATATAACAATATTGGGACTACTAGCCCCCTTCATCATCTACATGGCTGGCTGGTGAATGCTAGCTGAACATACACTCTCAGGCGCGTATCCAGGGAGAGGCGTTGGGGCGTGCGCCCCCCGGGTAAGAAAAAGAGGAGAGAAAAAGAAAATAGAAGAAAGGGAAAAAAGAGGGGGAAAAAGAGGAGGGAGAGAAAGGAAGGGAAAAGAAAAAGAAAAAAGAGAGAAAAAGAAGAAAGGGAGAAAAGGAGGGAGCAGAAGAAAAACGCCAAGACATCGCGAAGATGGTGGCGCTCCGCTTAGATAGTACTTTGCGCCCACCGGGTTAGAAAATCCTGGATACGCCCCTGAATATGTTTGTGGACGTAATTCGGTTTTATAAACATCGTCGTTTGCGGTTTCCGGTATAATCACGTTCTAACATCCACGAATGCAAATTCCGTCGGATAAGATGATAAATATATACTCATATTTTCTTGGATTCTCTAAAATCTCATAATATGATATATAAAATGTCTACACGTATTGTACATTAAACCATATCATCCCATCATCGTTTTCATTTTCTCTCTCCATCGCTCTCATTTTCACGGTCTCTCGACTTCCGTTTTATCCTCTCTTTTTTTCTTAATTTTTTTTTTTAATTATGGTTGTTGTCTATCAACAAACCCATTATAGAGAGACATAAACATAACGATGTTGTTACCAACTAAGTATAATTAAAATATTTCTATCCAATGAATAAAAGAGAAGGAATGGATGTAGGTTATAGTTATATAGTAGGCTATAGTTATTTATATATCTTTATATATCTATATATATATTCATATATATATTTATATATAGAGTTGGTTGGTTGGCGTCTATCTTGGCGCAGAGTGTTCAATGTCCGGGGTACAGAGCGAAATATATGTTGAGACTAGTTGAGACTAGTGGAACACGAGTAGTTGTAACTCAGAGTTTCACGCGTTGAGCGATCATCAGACAACATATATATATATATATATATATATATATATATATATATATATATATATATATATATATATATATATATATATATATATATATATATATATATATATATATATATATATATATATATATATATATATATATATATATATATATATATATATATATATATATATATATATATATATATATATATATATATATATATATATATATATATATATATATATATGTATCAATGATTTCGAGTTGGTTTGCATAATGTTTGATCTCTAGAGTAAGGCAAAATTTGTCACCAAAAACAGAACTAGTATTGTTCGATACAGGTGACAAACGCCTACAGTGGAATTACGACCTTCCTTACCGGTTTCGAACCTCTGGACATACAATCAGCGTCCATAGCCTAGTGTTTAGGGTGTCCGCGTACAGAGCGGAAGGCCCGTGGTTCGAATCCCGGTGGAGGCTGAAAGTTTTTTCACTGTTCTTGATTTTCCAACTCATTACGATTTTCATTTATATATATATATATATATATATATATATATATATATATACAAAACAGGACAGAATTGTTCAATTGATACCTTAAATTAAATAGAAAACTTACATGAATTTTATTTCATTTCCAACCTTATAATGACTTGAAACCTTAAATAATGCTCAGCGGGAATATATGACAATCCTGAACTCTTAACAAAATAAGTAAAGTAAGGAAAATACACATGTTTAGTTCATGAATTAGTATTCTTCTCCGAATCAAACTTTTAATTGTCAACACTGTTTTAACTGTGTTATTATGATCAATTTTTAATGTCACATCCAATTTTCAATTAAATAAACTGTGAGTTATACAAACTGATTGAAAATGTCATTTTAAACAACCTTATTTGCCCGCAATTTATCGAAACTGCAACCCCAAAATCAAAAGACATTCACGTTCCCCCTAAATCAAAAAGACATAAAAAAGGTCGCCGCCTATTTGCACCTTTCAGAGCCGTAAATAAAGACAGTGCAGAAGTGAACTTTTTTGGTTTCAATTTGCTAGTTGGCCGAACTCTATGATACGGCTATGGAAACTATTATCGCAAACTCGGGATCAACGAAAAGGGGTATGGTAGGCTCTGTGGGACAGATATACCATTTTATACACGCGTCCAAATTCGAATATATACAGATATATATTAGCAGCCAATCAGAAGGTCGAATTATATGGCTGTAATAAATCAAATATAAACGCTACCATTAAACGGACGCGACGCATCGCACAAGATCGAGATGAGAGTACGTGTAAATATTGTAAATAAATGATACAATTAGGACCTAAATTTTGAGGAAAAAATAGGGGGAGAATATGTTTTGAGCCAACATTTTTTGGCCCACATGTTTTGTTTCCACGTCAAATGCATGTTGGGACACTTTCTTTGGGTTCCAACATGTGGGCGGTTTCGGCCCTATTTTACGGTCACACACGTACATATAGCTAATGATTACTAATGTTACCTTATTGGGGTGGCTCTGGCGGAATTGTTAGGTATCATACGCCCATTAAAAGCTTCATCGACTTACATAAGAAATCACAAAAGTAATGTGGTCTCTAAGTCTAGATAGACGTTCTCAGTAGATAAACGCTACCCATCACCGGATAGATGAAAAGTTGGCCTTTAGTGGCACCATCAAAATTCTGCATCATGACCGTGGATATTTTTTCGCTATCCGGAGCCTGAATTTGTCTTCACTTGTAAACAAATATCTTCACTCAGTAGTAAACAATTTTCCTACGCTGCTCCTGGGAGGCCTAAAGGGGTCTAAAATTGCCACAATTGACCAATTTTGTGCACCACATGTAGTCAGGTGGCTTAGCAACAATTTTCAGGATTAACGCTAACTTGAATCCACCTGAATAATGTACTTCCATTCATACCCTTCAACATGTTAGCCACAAAAAGAAGATCCTGATTGATAACATTTCGTAAAAACTAAGATTTTGGCACTTTTCCTGACTGTGAACATCCAGCGGATTGATATAGACTCTAATTGGAGTAAGCCACCTTAAAGTGTAGGCACAGCCATTTTCTTTTACTTGCCCGGCTGATGATTCGGGACTATAAAGACCATAGTTGATTCTTGAGACATATTGATTTGAGTTTGGCTGTTGTTTTCCCGGGGTAAAAGAGTCAGGAATTCAGAAAACAATGGGCGTGCTGGAAACAGTTTTGCGGAAAATTAATTTTCGCGTCTAATCGTACTGGCAGGAGGTTTATTTTGGATTGTCAACTAAGTTTCTTGAAAATAGATATAGCGGCTCTTCTAAATGTTTAAGTTTAACGTTTAATTTAA
The DNA here is from genome assembly GCF_037975245.1 of Apostichopus japonicus. Taxonomy (NCBI): domain Eukaryota; kingdom Metazoa; phylum Echinodermata; class Holothuroidea; order Aspidochirotida; family Stichopodidae; genus Apostichopus; species Apostichopus japonicus. The sequence goes on along the minus strand of NC_092574.1, from coordinate 24,426,438 downwards.
CACTTTTATTCAGTGGAATTACGACCTTCCCTACCGGTTTCGAACCTCTGGACATACAATCAATATTAATATATCAATATCAATATATCAATCAATATACATATATATATATATATCCACAAGAGAAAAGGGGGGAAAATGATACTTTCATTTCCAACTTTATTACTTAGAACGATAAATCAGTTACAAAATATTTCGAGCGTTAACACGGCCATTCTTCAGTTGCAGAAATGAAATGGAAGAAACTAGACCTTATTGGGATTACACTTAGCATGTATACTCATAAAGGAGAGATCTCTGTTGAGGCGTAATATGGTTTTTGGTTTCGATGAAATCGTAACCTATGCATTCATGCAGGCGGAGAGTGTGTGCGTGTGTGTGTATGTATGTATGTATGTATGTATGTGTGCATGTGTCTGTGTGTTGTATGCGTGTGTGTGTATGTATGTATGAATGATACCGATATCTGATACCACAAGATACCATACTGATGAGCAACTTTTTGAAAAATTATAACTCTTTCATGTACAAAAGTAAGACGATAACTAAATAACCAATGAAATGAAAGTGAGAGCAACATACTGTAAATAATATGTAAATTAAATGATAAATATTCATATACTAAAAAAACAGACGTAACAACACAAACTGTGCAATAGAGGTAAATATATTGTGTACAAAATATCTGTTTCGTTTCGGTAAACTGCATATACACAGCGGAATCTAAATATACACGCAATTTATGGGAACAAATATTTTTAAAATAACTGACCTCAGAATGTCGAAATAAATCAGTTTGAACATTTCTCTTTTTTTTTTCCTTTTTATTATTACGGTCCAAAAATAGCTTTCATTAATCCTCTCATATATATTATTATAAAGATCAATCAACGAACAGGACCAGCATCAAGAAATCAATAATTATTCTTCAATTTATCAACTAATTGATATTTCATCAAAACGTTATAACGTCTTGGAGTATTAAGTTATATTGAATAAATAAACTATAAACAGATGATCATTTCATTTTATATTCCTTAGTAATATCTAGATTTTTAAAGAGAATTCCATAAATTCAAATTAAAGTCATTTCAACTCCATATTAATGCCCTCTTTTAATTTGTTTTTGTACCAAGCTAAGCTATATACATTATATAACTTTAAGATTTACAGTAGTTATTGTAATCTCTGTGTGAATCGGTTGAATTAGAGTACTCCATGGCAAGTCCTTTGGAACAATAACCTCATGCCTATACCAGCCATACTATCCTCTTTTATCATTCTTCCCAAGCACTCGTACTGACAGTATGAACAGTTCCTTGCCTTTATTCTGAAAGAAACATGATATTTATATACTGCTGATATTAGTACGAGTGCTTTTAAACATAACATGAGTGTATAGAGACTTATTAGGTTTAAATCCACCCTAACCTGGGACGAAAGTCATAAATGTGCACAATTTTCACTTCTTCATTAGTTGATCTGTAACTTGACCAGAAAGTATAGGAACCCCCACCCCCCTCACCGAACAAGGTCCATCATATAATAGTAGTTAAGCCATAAATTAAGAGTATATCGAAGGTATAGTTTGGATTGCGACTCAACTCACAATCAAATGCATTAACTTGTAACTTTAGCAATTCCAGTTTCAACATTGTGAATAGGCCTCAAAATGTCTTGTTCACCTACTGTAACCATGAATCGACAGTCATGCAAGAATTGCTTCAACACAATAGGCGTATTGTTAGCTTAATGATATATACAGTTATTTCACCGTGATTATATTTTAGAAATTATATGTACTTTTCTAAAAAAGTTCTAACTGCTTGGTGTCGACTTGACCCGTTGTTATATTATCACAAACATGTTAAATTACCCATTTAATATGTAATTTCATATACTTATGTCATCATATGACTAATTATTATGTAAATGTGTTGTCATTCTTAAAAAAAAGATCTCTGACCAAATGTCCAACAAATCTGACCTCATCGTGGTGTCACAGTGGCAGCTTTGTCTGGCCATTTTTAAGCCAAAGTGCCCTCTCAGGTGTCAAATTTAATTCCCTGTTGTATAATCTGCATGTTTCCACAAAACTAGCTATGTTGGAAATATACCCAGTAAAAAGTCCCCTGTCTCGATACCGCCAAGGCTCCATAGGCTGATTACTAGCCACCCCATGTACAATTTCAGGAGGGTGAATTTGAAGAGCACCAGCATGGGTGAGAGTCTCTAAATAAATTATCGCTGTTGATAAATTCAAACCAGTGTTGAGTGGCTGATTTCAGCAAGTAGTGCTATAAGTAGCGATTGTTACGATATGGCATTGCTTCCATGTATTTTTATGTGCGGATGTACCAAACCGATGTATTGGCAGTGAGAAATTCATGATCTCCAGGCGTCCATATGCCCCTATCCACCACAGAGAAGTCATTTCACGGCCATGAATAGTTCCTGTTATCATACGATATAAGCATGGAGTTCCATGATATAAGCAATTCATTTCCATAAGTTTTATCACGCTTAGTTAAAGCATTTCGCGCATTACGTACCAACGTGAAACGGAACAGTCACTACATTACTCGGAAACAAAAAAAAACAGTACGAAAATGGTTAATTTAGGTTCGGAAAATATGGCCAAAATTCCATTTTACTCTTTTTTTGTGTCTTTTGTTAATAAAGATTGGATAAGACACTTTTCTTTCATCAAATTCAGTTAGTACCAGACATATTAATTGGTTAATGACTGTGAAATTGACCTTCGAAAATGATAAGTATTACCTAATTAAATATTAATGAGGAGTGACGTCAAGAAACCCCATGCATATTCTACAAGAATAGCAAGGGCTTTTCGTACCGCTGGGGACTGACTGTTTAAGTTCATCCGTGTTTGCGACTGTTTGTTCATGCGTGATGCACTCTTGGGCACCAGTTAGGGAAGTAATAGTCAAAATCAAATCGTACGGTACCTTCTGACACAACAACATCACTCAGTAATACGAAGTCGAACTGACAATGGAGGATTACAAAAACTTGGTCGAAAATGGTAAGCCATCTGATTTAATATCAGACTTGATTAATTAACAAACAATACATCATTTCATAATTTCGTCCAAAAGTGTTTTATTTAACAAAATGGACTAAATGTTTGAACTTAACTTATATTCTTATGCTTTTGTCCATGTTTTACAGACCAACTTCAGATTGAAGAGCCACCACAGTATCCCGGACCACAATATCCCGGACCACAATATCCCGGACCACGATATCCCGGACCACAACATCTCGGAAGTACCAACACCATGATTACGGCACAACCGGTACCACATGTACCTCAGGTAATATGTTTCAATTACATTCTGAATGCTTTATTTGTTTGAGCAAAAAATCTAATTCAGAAATAATTCGTAAATATCTCTTCAACTTCCTTTGACACTACTTCTTACTGATAGTTGATTAACGGTGTTAAATGGATCTATTTACAGTGTTATTGACTAGAGTCGATGACTTTGTACTCGAGTCAGACTCGAGTTACATTTTGTTACTCGACTTCAGATAATCAGATAGTTAGTAGTGACAAAATTTGACTTGACTTAGCGATAAAATCATATGACTTATAACTAGGCTTTAACATATTTGACTTGTTGAAATCACCAGTGTAGACGCTAACAAATTGTTTGACACCAAGAAAATGGAAAGAAAGGCTAAGTAGGAGAAGATCGAAACAAACATTCATTGTTTCTTTTACCTTCCACGACACAATGGGAGACATATGTCGTTTATTGCGCCTCAAAGTGTAGTCATTTTGTTTGGTATCAACTACCACGACATAATTACAAGTATCGATATGTAAGAGGGGATGAAGTATGATGTGACGTCACAATATGGCATCAGTTAATAATTTAATGTTATAATTATCAATATTTCTTTGGTATGGTATGTTCTGATGATTCGCTAACTGAGTTTGCATGTGCTATATTAGTAACATTAAGCATAAAATCAATAGGCGAAATTGAGTATCCCTTCCCTTGACGAAATAATGTATTCAGAATGTTTCAACTTTGCGTTAGTATGTGTAACGAGTTGTAAAAGTATGTGTTGAATTTTAATTCATGGCAGTGTTAAATTTTAGATTAGTAGAACCTTCCCGTCAACCTCCTTCCCCCCCCCCCTTTGCCCCACCACCATCACCTCCGATGGTACAATATGAGTTATGTTGGCTGTACAGAGTTAGTAACTGTCGTCAGACAACGATCATGTTTCATGACTTTACTGTAACGTATGTCATTATTTCATGTTCTGTATCGAGAGAGGGAGAGATAGAGAGTGTAGGGGAGAGGTTGAAGTACAAGTTTTAAAATAACTTTCAATTGCTGTCTAATGCAAAGTAGCATTTACTCGTCTCATAGCATTGCAACTGGAGCTCACGAAGCAGGTCAACAACATGACCGATATCATCACTTCACAAAGATGCAGCCTTTTTGTATTTGAGCTGGTTGATTTTGTTAGGACTGTACCTATATGTAGAGCATATCACTTCAGTTGCTGCTAGAGTTGGCTTGTGTCGCAACTTACAACCAATGAATTAACTTGTAACTTGAAATGTCTCGACTTGTGACTTGGATTGGTCTGCGATAAAATCAATTGACTTGTGAGTTGGCGACTTGACTGAACTTCATTTTCGAAAATCAGACGAATTGTGACATGACTGAACAAACCTGAATTAGGGACAAAACTAGAGATTTATAAAATATGGAATTAATACGCCTACAATGTACAAATATATGCACCTTTATTGATTTAGCAATTCCAGTTTCCAACATTGTGGAAACGCTTCAAACTTCCTTGTGCACCTAACCATGAACAGTCGTTCAAGAGTTGCTCAACTTAATAACAACTTGTTAAATTTGTGTTAGGCGTATTGTTAGCTTTATTATATATATAATCGATACCAACACTAAGAAATTCTACGTGTGTTAATTGTGAATGACGGTACTGTTTGCGCACAAGTCACAATAGTTTTACAAATGGAAATTGTTAACACTTTTCAAATTATTCAATGTCTGACCTTGTTCAAAATGAGTTCACAGTAAAACGTATATTTATGGAACTCAAACGTCTACAATGTACAAAATATATGCACCTTATATTCACTTAGCAATTTAGATTTCCAACATTGTGAATAGGCCTCAAAATTTATTGTTCACCCAACCATGAATCAACAGTCATGCAAGAATCGTTTCAACATAATAACGACTTTGTGGAAAGGCTTCAAACTTCCTTGTGCACCCAACCATAAATCAACAGTCATGCAAGGTTTGCTCAACATCAGAACAATTTGATTATTTATAATCTATGACTATAATCAGCCACAATACAACGGCAAAAAGCCCTCAATAATAAATAGAAAAACAATTACTCTATTAAAAATTAAAAGATTTTTCCTGTATCGTTTGTTTTACAGATTATTCGAAGCCCGGAAGATTTAAATGTGATATCTTCCATTAAGACCAAGGCCATATTGTCCTTGGTGCTGTCCATAGTGTTCTCTTTGTGCCTCGCGTCGTTGTGCTGCACCATTCCGGCCATAGTTTTTGCTATTTTGGTCAGTATTCTGAAGATAATTTATAGATTACGGCTGTTTGTATTATATAAAGGTATACACGTGACTGTTAGTTAAAAACAGCGTCGACTCAGTGGTAGAGCTAGGGGTCTTGGTCAGGGGTGGCGAGAATGGTCTGTAGGGGTGCTTTCGACACTATCTAAGCGGGCGCCACCACAGGTTGGCGCGGAGCGTACAACATATTTTTGAGTAAAGATACTCCCTAGATCGCCGGAAATGACCCTTTTCGGGCCTTGCTAATTTGCAGATAAACGAAGAATAAATATGTGTCATTGCAATATTGTCAGAAAATTACACCAACCAAATGTGACAAATGTCAATAGGTATTTGAAAGCGCAATAAAAAAAGTCAATAATCGCGAATAAGTAAAAGGTGGTAAAAGTCCGTCAGGGGGGGGGGGATCCGCCCCTCTGATTGTATGGACGCTCCGCCACTGCGTCAACTACTTTTTCGCCTGTTAATGTTAGTTTGACCAATCTAATCGAGTATAACTCTATATAATTTGCAATCCTATGATGGACGTTTTACCATGACACCCTTTATTTCCATCGATTACAATTTTTCTTTCATTTCTATCATGTTTTGCTCTTTGCGTGTTATTTATTCTAATACGAACAAGTGTCTGTAGGCGATGTAGATGTTACAAACGAATGGCAACAATTGCAATCAATATTGGAAGTTTTAACATCCTCAACACTGATGGCCGTTAAGCAACACTGAATAATAAATATAATTAAAAGTCCCAATGAGTGTGTCAGGTAATATATAACATTGCTCGCATGTTATTTATTTTTGCTTTCTCCGTCATTTCTACAGGCTTTGACTGGAATCGACACCAACATTCACAAGGCTCTGTCACACGCAAAAGTCGCAGCCATTCTGACAGGCTTAGGAATTGGAAGTACCGTGATTCTGACTGTATTTTCGGTCATTTGTTACTACAGCTATGACGCTACATATGACTACTAAAATGGAAAATAAAGGTGTCATGTAGAATCAAATAATGAAAGTTTACACAGAAACGTATTTACTTTAAAAGCTGTTTTGCTTCATACAACTATATTACTACTATAAATATATATATATATATATATATATTGTCGTTTACCCCCATTTCATTAACAAAAGTCTGTTCAAAGATAGAGCAATATGAAAAGTGGGAAAATACTAATGTTTGGTAAAGCATTTTAAGAATATTCTGAGGAAAGTAGTGCTTCAACTTAGAAATGATTGCAACATTTTTCGCAACAGTGTTTGCAATATTTGAAATATTTTCACACCAAGTTAGTTTACTTTTCAATGTATACTTCGAGAAACTTAGTACTATGTACATGCTTGATTGGCTTACTATTCATTCAAATATCTTTTTTCTAAGACGAAGATTGACTTTTACTGAAAACAATGTAGCTGGTTTTATCAAGATTAAATGATAGCATATTAATTAGTTGCAAACCAGTCGTAAAATGTATTATAACTCCATGAATACTATGTCATGTAAAATATTCCAATTATTGGATTCGAAAATATACTAATTTAATCTTCAAATAAAATAGTTTTTGCAATATCAGAGATATGACAGATGTCATTGATACATATAATGAATAGAAGTGGTCCTAATATTGAACCTCGAGGAACACCACAGCGGATTTCAGCATGGTCAGATAAGGTGTTCTTATACGAAGTATTCTGGAAACGTTTCGATAAGTATAGCTGTCCATCAAGATAAGGGTTGGTCCTCTAATGCCGTAGAATGATAACTTGTTCAGAATAATACATTGGTCAATGGTATCAAAAGGTTTTGATAGGTCTAAGAATATACCAATAAATGTTGTCTTCTTATCAAGGCTATCGTATAATTTATCAATGGTATCTGCCAGGGCAAGCTTAGTTGAGTGACCAGGGCGGAATCCATATTGTTCCTTGCATTGTATGTTATGAGCATGGAGGAAATTTATTATTCTGTTGGACATGAGACGTTCGATACTTTTGGAAAAGCATAGATAAAAAGAGAGAATTTAGATTGGTCGGTAGTTCTCGTAGATATTGCATTCCCCTTTCTCAAAAATGGGAAAGACCTTAGCAATCTTCAGCTTATCTTGGAATACCCCAGTGGTGAACGATATGTACAGATATTTCAGTAAGGGGTGAGAATGAAAGTAATATCTGCTTGACAATATCTGGCTCGAAATCATCGTACCAGGGAGGGTTCCATAACAACTCTCCTGATCATACCCAGCTGCTTTCTTAGGCTTTAAGCAATGATTCGCTACACTCTAAACACAATCTAGTCAAGCGAGGCTAAAGTCTAGTCATATCGACTGGTTTACGTTAGTCAACGATTATCCCGCCATAATCTTGGTAGAGATGCCTTCACGACTAACCCAAAAGGTCGCCTGACCATAACATAATGGTCACAGTTCTATTTTAATCTGGTCCTACAATAAATGTCAGCACTGGGACGAAACTCACTAGTCAATCAGGTTGATATATTCGTCATATGAAAAAGCGCGGGAAAATATTAACAATTGTAGCGCCACGGTACGGCCTAGCGCACTGCACTGAACTACAGTACATTGTACACATACGTACACGACGAGCAAGGAACGTACAGCAGGGAGTTAGCAGCCAGACGGTTACGGTACGAAAAATCAAAAAAATATTATCATCCAGTGATATTGTCAGTAACCATTGCAAGGTTAGTATATTAGACCAGTTTTCTTTGGGCCTTTGGCCAGTGTCGTTTGTTAGTCACTTAAAAAGTATATAGTATATTAGACCATAAAGTGTGTATTTTCGATTATTCCAACTTGTGTAAGAACAAGCTAAGATCTAGGTCCTAGGCTAGGCCTATCATGCAGTAGCTATAGGCGAATTGCCTAACGTTAAACCTAATGACGTTAAGCTGCCTTGTAGTTGTAGTAGTTGTACAGCACAGTTTATCGTAACAGTAGGCCTCCGTATATTTACAGTATCATGGTGGCCCCGGTATTCACGCGTTTCTCATGTTTGCAATGGATAATTTCTTTACAAAATAACAAACCTAAATTAAACTTAATATTTATAATCTGTATTAGAAACTTTAGCCTTAGGGGGATAGGACCTTGGCTATATTATTCTTGAAATATTTTAGGGGGATAAATTCACAGCAGTGTTTCTCCTGCACTTTCAGGGGGGACATAATAGCCAAGGCTTAGGTCCTAGGCCATATTATTTATACCTAGATTAGGTTTGAGTTAAGGATTAGCCTCCAATTAGGGTCACCCTAAGATAACGAATTAACTAGAATAGTGTGTATGGGATTGTGTAGTTGCGTGCGAAACTGTTACACTAAATAAGCTGATTATTCCTAGGGCCCTATAGCCCCCCTCCCCCAGGCCTAGCCCTAAATAGTTTTTTTATAAAATACAGAGGCTAGGCCTATGTTTCATACGAAACATCAACAGAACATGACGCCAATCTTTTATTACCAGTTTGTCCACTGACCATCCTATCCAACAATCCTGTTAACAATTCACAGGAGAATACACTCCCCCTTCCAAAATAAACATTGGGGACCTTGGAGCAATCTAACAGCCTATTGCTGCAACAGCTGTGTCATATCAATTTATAGGCCTAGTTGTCAGTAATATAGAGGGGGATTATTTCTGGACAATTGCACTGACTTGTCCGGAATTTTTGGCTAAAATTTGTTATATATTCTAGCGACAGTTTTTTCTGCTATTTTTTAAGTTTGTACAAAACAGTTCCGATTCAGAACAAAGGTGGGTGGGTGTTAAATTTGTTGTAGCTGTTTGTAGGGAGTCATGTAGCCTTGGACTAGGCTTTTTTCAAGATGGAATATTCCTCGCTTTACCTGTGGTACCGTGAACCGCAGTTGATCCCCCTAGGCTAACCCTAATTCCATTGGAAATAAAATAGGACATCTTTCACGGGGTGTTTCATTCAACTTTTTGGAAATACTACAATTTCAAACATAAATGTATTTGGTTATCATTGTACACTTGACAAATGAAAATGTAGCTACCATAGCGGATTGATTAATGTTTGCACATGTTTCTTTTCCATACAGGTATCAAATGCATTCAGGCTTCTGTATCACTGCATAGTAATTTCACTTCCATTTCTACTGTACATTTTAGTAATGGGATGTGATTAAATAGTTGAATTGTGACTGGTATCGTACCGTACATGTTTACCCACATGCTGTACAAAATATGCACATGAACATTAGGGATGTGAACAAATAACAAAAGTTGTATGTCTATCACATTGGCAGAGAGACGTCGTTTAATTGTGGAAGAGGATGCTACTAGCGAAGTGGTTAAGAAAGTCTATCCTTGGCTATTTGAAGATGAAGAGGTACTGTATGAATATGTCTTTGTAGATATTATTTATTATACAGTAGTCTGCGTAAAAGTAAAATTCAATCTTGTGGTTTCAAAAGTTATGGACATTTGAATATATTCACTTTATGCCCACCACTTGTTCGAACCACGACTTTGTTTTTCAAAAATCAATTCAAGACTGTTGCGCTAAGCAGCGCGATTGCAGGATTCCCACACTTTTTTTGCTGATACTGCTATTGGGAATTTGTAGGGGGGATGTTCCCCCTTAAAAAGAAACCATTTTGTTTTATTCTGAGCTAGAGCCCGATCTATACCTTTATCAGCAAGATCACTCCGCAAAACCTCATGTCCTCATCCCAAGACTTGGGGAGCCTACTGCTCCTACATTGACCAGCTACAGTAGTCTCTCTCTACTTCTTTACCAATTCGCATCTTCCATCCCTTTCGACCTGTCTAAACCATCTCAATCTACGTCTCTGAACATAATCCCGAATATGTGTTAGTCCTAAGCGATCTCTTAACTTCTCAGGTGAATTTACCATATGTACTGTATAATATCTAATTGATCTCATTTAACCATAGATACTACTTGAATTAAAGCGACTTGAAGGAAAGACGACAATGGCACAGTTGCTTGGTGAAGGGCTTTCCAAGTATGGAGATGCCATAATCCGCTGCACTTTGAAGATGAAGCATCCCACTGTCATAGATACATCCATGGAGAAGGACGAGGGTGCCTGTTAAGGTACATTAGTAACAATTCAATCTGTAATTCACTATTCAAGTGATCATCACCCGGGTATGTGCTGGGTCTTCAAAATGGACTTCGAGCAAAGTCTGAGGCAGGGGTGGATGCAAAATATGTCTTGGTAAGGGGGTATAACCATTCAGATGTATGGTAGTGAAAAATAAACACCTTCATTAGACATTAACGTTTGTCGTCTTGCATCATACAGTCTGAGGAAAATAGGGCGCATCCGTACATACTCAGACTGTGGTAGCACTAAAAGGCTAGTGCACGCATTTGTCTCTTCACATCTTGACTCTTGCAACAGACTCATTTATGGACTGCCAAATAAGCTCCAGCGTTGTACGAGCTGCCAGGTTGGTTACCTTATCTAGGAAGTGTGAACACATAACCCCCATCCTTGTAAATCTCCACTGGTTACAAGTGAAGAAGCGTATCATGTGTAAGTTAATGCTTTTGACCTACAAAATATTAAATAAACTTGCTCCATACTATCTATGTGAACTTCTCAATATCAATGAACCGGTACATATTCTCAGGTCAAATGCTGCTACAACACTTATTGTACAAATGTCAGCACCATTACTTACGGTGAGAGTTCTTTTTTCAGCAGCTGCTAAACTCTGAAACCAACTACCACCACATGTTTGAAATGCTAAATCTATATGTAAATTTAGGACCTTGTTAAGACTTACTAGCAGAGGGTTGTGTGATTTTAAATCATGCTGATTTAAATCAGTGGTTTTTTTTAAATCACTGATTTAAATCACTTTTCTAATTCTTGGCAGGAAAAGTTGAATTTGTGGTCAGCATATTCTCTGAAATCAAGCAGTTCCTTATAAAATAGAGTCTCAATCAAGTATCAAAGCAATTTCAGTAAATCTGGGGGGGGGGTTGTATTTTCAGGGAGAAAAATCCTTGTCACATACACCGGTATGGCATGAGGCCTATCATGCTTAAACAAATTGAACAATTCTAGAAATTGCCTGCTAGAATCCCCTCAGAGTTCAGTTAAGTTCAGTAGAATAAGGATCAGGATGGACCCTGTGAAAGACCCTGTACCACAGATAACCCAGACTGCCAGATATGATCATGGATGAACACAATCAAGTGCTCAGATGATAACGAGACAGGCTGTGTATTGACGGTAGATTGCATAAATTATGGCTGTGAAGTACTTCATTTGGTACAAACAAGTGTCTGTGTTCAACAAAGGGAAATTGGTACAGTATCATGGGCCCCTTAGTGGAGGGGATATAGGGCCTAATTTTGAAATTATATTCAAGACTGTTGACTTCCCTTGATTGTCCCGAAATCAAATTAAATCATTGGGCTGACTGCTCGTATGTGATATGGGTGGGTATAGATGTTTTTGGAAGATTTGGGTAACATTTGAGAGGAAATTGAACTTTTGATTATTGCAAAATTTATTCGATTATTAAAAAAAAATTAAAAAATCAACTCTGAATTAGCATTTATATTTGCAGTATGGGTAATGTTTTGTATAATTATATTTTTTCTGTGTGTAGTGCATTGCAGCATTGTGGTCTTGGACAGAATGCCCTATATAAAAACGTTTTATTATTATTAAGGTTATTATAACATGTTTGAAGTTATGGATATGGATATAGAATGTCTATTCCAATTTCCAAAAATATATTGTTCAATATGCAAATCCATGGGTGGAAGTAGGTGGTATGTGACAACCTGCCCCCACTTCCCCCTATATGCCTATATGTATTATAGGCTACACGATATGCAGTTTGATCCATTTATATGATGCAATGTTACATTGTTACAAGCTGAGTATATGGAAATCTAGTCTACTTACTCTACTTTGGAAACAAGAGGCATTTCAATTTATCACTGTCTGCATATTCTCAAATAATATCTTCCTTGTTCAACTTTCACACTAGTTCATGCTCTGTTGCCAGCTGAATCCTGAGGTTCAAATTTTCATGTGTCAATCTGCTTGCTAGTCTGCTCTCTATTATCTTCATTTTACTGAAGACCTCAGAATATGGTATATGGTTTTTAATTCAGGGAAAACATGTTCTCGGACTTCAGGAATCTGTAGGTATCAATGAAACCTATCTGCTTTGGGTCCAAGATACGAGTTTGACAACTGATACATATTCTTGACAAATGGAGCAACTCTTTCAATACAATCTCAGTATTTGATATTTTTCCATTAATGTTTCTATATTTTGCTTCAAATGTTCCTTATCAGTTATCATTGTCTTGAATCCCTCAAGCTGAAACAATGACATGGATGCAATCATTTTTTATGGCCCATGCCAGTAGGGGCCCACGACAAATAACTGAACAATTGGCATAACTTAAAGATGCTTGCTTGGGTTGAGCTCATACTTGATACTACTTAGCTAAGTAGCCTAGACCTTATCAAATGATACAAATATCTTTGCTGAAAATAAGACCTGTGATGTATTTAGTACTCTACTTTAATATTATCACCTAAGCAATTTATCGAGTATTGAGTATTGCTCTCCGGACTGCAGATGAGTGAATCTGTGATATTTTTGTCCTATCGATGTTACCAAATATGACATAATATCACTCTTCTGAAATGTCATGATGTTATGAGTGCTTTAACATTCTGTTGTTGATTTTTCTTTTAGAGTCTAGAATGCATGCAGCAATTCTGTCAGTTCCGACTCTACTGAATGAGAAGTTGGGTGCTATGATTGTATTTGCAGATGAGGATAGTGTAAGTACCCAATGTATTATTTAAATCAACAGTATGTAAACTATGGGTCAAGGCCATCAGAGGTGGTCTGATTTTGTATGTTACAGTGTCGAGGGTTCATCATGATAGTGCCCTGGTAGTGTTTCCTTTGGGGTATTCAGCAATTTTAGGTCTGATGCCATATGGGCTATTTCAGGAAATAACTCAAAATTAATATTTTCCTACAGATTGTATGGTCACAATGCTTAGAGTTTAATTGTCACGATAGTGTTTTGGTAGTGCTCCTTTGGGGTGTTTGGAATTTTAGGCCAAAGGTCATGTATGGGCCATATGGGTCATTTTGAACTCCTGAACTCCGCCTGAAATCACACAAAATGTTTCTTTTCCTATGAATTCTATGGTGCAGTGTTGAGCATTTTTCACAGTGCCTCCTTTGGGTTTTTAGGATTTGGGGGCCTAAGTCACCTGTAGACCATATGGGCCAATTTATGAAATCACTCAAAATGATACTTTTCATACAAATTTGCCCTAAAATTGGTTTAGCCCTAACATTTGTTGGGGCATCTTTTTTTTTTGGGGGGGGGGCATTTTTTGGCATCCTTATTCTGGAGGGCCTTGAAATATTTGGGCCCTGAAAACCTGTCTGCAACAAAGGCCCGCACATCTGATCATTATTCCCTAACTAAATATCACATGTATGACCTGGGAGTGTTCATAGCTGTAAATATAGTAAGGGCATCATCACAAAGGTAGAATAGACTAGTATGTATGTGATAACTGGAACAGAATGTTGGACAGATTTCAATCTGTAGTTGCAGTAACCATAACCCAATGTGGATTTCCTGATCAGCCCCAAGTGTATTAAAATCATCTAGTGGAATGAATCCCTACCATGACGTAATTAGCTGTAACAAGATGTCATAACTCATGGCAAATATTCCTTTCTCTCTAAAATACACGGAACCAGTGCACCATTTAGCTCTGTTGTTTCATTTATACTCTGCTATTATTTATATCATCAAAAATAGTATTACTTGTAGTGAATACGATGTACTGTAAATTGATTTGAAAAAATATTTAAGAAATTATTTATTTTGATTCCTTCGTTGGTGGAGTATATTTGTTTGTTGGTCACTCATGGCCATCATGGTGGATCAGCCACCCCTCCCATTTTCTGAAACTGGAAAGCGCTGTATATTGAATACATATACCTTAATATCTTTGCAGGTTACAGACTTGTCAGATGTGCCAGTTTATATCCAGGTGACAGAGGATGAAGGTGTTCCAGAGTACACTGTGATAGTGGAAACCTTGCAAGTAGCTACTTTGAAAAGTTTGTTCGCAGCCATGTGCAATTATTTGGCAGTGTTCTATGTCCTAAATATGGCATATGAGCCTTTGCTGAAGAAAACCCTTCAGTTTTAAAAAAAATCATTTTGAATGTTGATGATACTACACCGGCAGATAAATCAGTCAATAAAATTCTGGAGAAACTAAACATGCAAATCGCTAAAAATTGATGGCCTAATTACTGCTCCAGGCACCTACCATTTTTTGTACAGTTTTTTTGGCTCAAACTGTCATCACATTTATAACATAGAATACTGCCTATCAATTGCACTAGCATATATGAGTCAAAATAGGCTAAGGTGTTATAAAGCTGTAACTTACTTGCAAATAATAAGTCATTGAAAACTTTTTCATTATCATTTGAGCTGTTGCGTGTGTTAGTTTTGACTTACAAAATGTTGTTATTTTTGGTTACAATGCCGAAGGCCGAGTAACCTATGCGATCAAGTTGGCGTGTGTGAGGGTGCGTTTCTTTTGCTATCTGACCGAGGACTTGAACAAAACAATTTCAGGTCCTCGGTTGTGATTTCTAAAGAATCACCACGTCCTCGGAAGAATTCTATTGTATGGGGTATTGTTAAGGTTAGGGTACGTGGATTTGAACAATGGAAAATACAATGGGGTCCTCAGTCTGAATGTAATGCAAACATGTGTATGTGGGTATGCGTTTGTTTTGCTATCTGACCGAGGACTTGAACAAAAGAATTTCAGGTCCTCGGTTGTGATTTCTAAAGAATCACCACGTCCTCGGAAGAATTCTATTGTATGGGGTATTGTTAATGTTACGGTATGTGGATTTGAACAATGGAAAATACAATGGGGTCCTCGGTCTGAACAAAACACAAACATGTATGTGTGTGTGTGTGTGATGTGACAGCTTGCTTGTAAACACGATGTCTCAACAACGACACATTGGATCAATGTCATATTGGACTGGTGATGTGTGGATGGTCCCTATTGTTTTTGTTCTCCATCACATGAATATTAATAAGTGGGTAGGGCTTAAAGTAAAATTCTTAAAATGTCAATATCTTCGCAACGGTATGTCCGATCTGCTTCATACTTGGTATGGTGATGTAAGTGGTTCATTGTCACATGACAATGGAATTTCATCTAATTAATATTCATGAGTAGGTGGGGCTTAATCCTTAATTGCTAGAAATATCTTGTAAACCTGAAATCTTAGAAATTAAATGTTGAATTACTGTCATTTTGAACTAGTACATGCTCCATGATTAGTAGATGTTCCCTATTGTTTTTGTTGTTCATGACATGAATATTAATGAGTAGGCAGCAGTTAAAGTGAAATTCTTAAAATGTCAATAACTTTGCAACGGTATAACCGATCATCTCCATACTTTGTTGATTGGTGGTGGATAATAATAGTTACATTTTCATATGAAAATAACATGTAACCTCATTAATATTCATGTGTTTGTTGGCCATATAGCATTTGTTGTCCCTCATTCCTAAACTCCTGTCATTCGTCACGTTTGACATGTTTTCCTGGTTCCTGGGAGCTTGCTGATCTTATCTATATTTGTTTTGCTTTATAAAACCATGAAATTGGCTAGCCAGGCCATTAAAGGAGTAGTCCAGTGACAAATTAAACTGGACTGAAAAAAAGTAACCTTTGCAATTAAGTTGGCATATGTGTATGTTGTGATGAGTTGGCATGTTTGTATGTTTTGATCAAGTTTGCGTGTGGGTATGTGTGTATATCTATGTTGCATAAATAGCTGGCTCAGACAATTAAAGGGATAGTCTATAGTGAAAATAGTAAATGAATTTAATAATCTGGTATTACTGTACATGTACCTATAGAGTATAGGGAAATCTTATGTGAGTGGGGTAGATTAATGTGTTGGTAGTAAGGTGTGAAACTGGTAAAATCTGATGGGTGTCAGGTGGGGGGGGGGTTGTCAGATGAGTAGGGTGATGTTGGGATCAGGGTTGTAGGATGGTAGGTGAGGCTGCAGGTGGTATGATGGTAAGGGTTCCGCTCTGGGTTGGGGATATGGGTTGTGTCGTATGATCCGCATGTGTTTGTCTGGAGAGGGGGTGTGGGGTGGTGAAATGCCTAGAGTCAACTATATCACTTTTTTTCAACTTTATATGTACATCAATAAAGGCATTAATTTTTGGTTTTGTTTACGATGGCCAGGTAATCTACAGTTTAGCATGTTTGCAAGTGTATGTATAATCTTAAAAACAATAAATTTAATTACTGTAAATGTATTGAATAACTTGTAGATATGCTACATTATCATTACATGGACCTCATTGTTTTTGTTGTCCAGTACATGAATATGTGGGTGGGGCTTGTAATCAAATTCTTAAAATGTCGATATTTTTTCAAATATATGTCTGATCACCTTCATACTTGGTAGGTTGGTACAGTAGTGCTACAGGAAACTGAAATTTCATTTATATTCATGAGTGCAACTGACAACTTTATGTCTGATCAGCTTCAGTTTGGTTTCAGTTGTCTGGCAATAAGTACAATACAGGTATATAACAATAACAAATTCTGACTTATCTTATTTCATAAACTCTCATTGGCATCAGAACCACTAAACCTTTGGGTTTTCTGGTTCTTCAATTACTGATGAAATCAGACACTCTTTTGTACTTACTATTGAGGTGAAGCATATGTAGTGTTTAAGAGAAAATATAAAATGTGATTCCAAATTAATACAGAAATTCTTGCTTTCTTTTTTTCATGTGAGAGGGCTTGATGGTCTAGCAGTGGTTAAGGCCCAATCAGGTTTTATATCCAAGAATTGTTCCCACCAGTTAGCTCAACGGACAGCTTTGTACCTATAAGGGAGTTGTCGCAGGTTCGAATCTGTGGTGGGTCATATAAAACTAGTATAGAAAAACTACTTTTATCCATGGGCAAGACTAACTGGATTAGTCAAGTGACTGCTGGACTAATCATTTAGGTCGCTTGACAAAAGCCTGGTCGATAGAGCATTGTTGAAAGACTAGCAAAAACTGGTCATGTGACTAATTGAATAAGTCAATTGACATCTTGACTAATCGTTTAGGTCGCTTGACTAAAGCCTGGTCGATAGAGGCATAATTGAATGACTAGTAAAAACTGGTCATGTGACTAATTGAATTAGTCAACTGACATCTTGACTAATCGTTTAGGTCGCTTGACTAAAGCCTGGTCGATAGAGGCATAATTGAATGACTAGTAAAAACTGGTCATGTGACCAGGTTTACTTAGTCATATGACCAGAACTATTTGGTCACTGGACCAAAAGTTAGTCAAGTGACTAGAATTAATTGGTCGATAGAAGCATTGTCTGGACTAATGTACTCTAGTCATCTTGACTAGATTATGTTTACAGTGTACAAGTAAAAGACATGGTAGGAAAAAATAGAGTTTCGCATACTACTATTACTATATATGGGGTTGTTTGATTTGACATATGATTGATTTTGCTGGCAAGTGAGGGTCCAAGGTTAATGAAGAAATCGTTAAAGCCGTATGCAATTTCTTGATCGTCGCTGGTTTCGTGATCGCCGTCTTTGAAAACAGATGGGTACGATGATTTATTACGGTCTCACTCTAGAACCTCATTGATTACGTCCCAGGTATCATTTACACTATTGTTTCTATCTTTGAATTTGTTATCAAAATATAACCTTCGAGAGAAACTTATTGTGTGGTTTGACTTGATTCGGTACGCACCATAAGTTTCTTTATTGCTGTTTGGAGGAGCTTTTGAGTATAGTCTGTAGAGATGGTTTTTTCTTTTAATAGATTTAAGTTTATCCTTAGTAGTCCATGAATGGTTTCTCTTGCGTCTATTTCCTTTAGTAATTAATAGATGAGGAAAACACTTATTATAAATTAAATTAAAAGTGTTAAAGAATAAGTTGTATGCTGAATTAGTATCAACTTCATCTCATCCCATGTTTCCTTCTCAAGATCATCAATAAATTCTGGTATGCTGAATCTGTTAAAATTTCGTATATTAAAAGATTCTTTTGTCTTGTTTGTCTTGTCAAGAATCTTTAGGAATATAGGCATATGATCACTTAACTCAGTAATGAGTATGCCTGTAGTGAGAGAGGAATTAACATTCGTTATAATGTTATCAATAACAGTAGCTACGTTACTACTAAAACGAAGAGGTTTTGTTATCGCAGGAAAACCGTACGAGTACATAATGTTTAAAACATCTCTATAGACTTACTAAAATTGGACAAGTTAATGTTCTAATCCCCCGTGACATACGTAGTACTGTGGTGATTGGTTATAGTGAGAAATATGTTTTCCATGTGTGTCTTAAAATCAGCCAATGAGCCATTTGGTGGTATGTACACTACACCGATGATGGAATTCTCATTATGGGGTGGATTGCCTTGAATGGTATAAACTCCCATTTAACCTGATATCACTTTGTATTGAAGTCGGCCTAAAACTGGTTGGTTCTGACAAGGATTTCTCGTCTTGACTTCAACTCTATGGTATGCGTTGTTGATACTATGGCAAACGACAACAAATAAACATGACGTCATACCCATGTATGGGTTGTATATTAATCAAGGTAGCCACAGCAAATAAAAGAAGCTCGTACCAAAACCCTGTAGTGATAACGGAGCCCGAACAGCCTGATGAGGAGTTCGGCATCGAGTTTGAGTAAAATGAGAATTTTCAAACATTCTGACACAACTTTAAATGTTAATAACTTAACAATTTGAATGGTATAGGCTGTATTAATTCAGATGATCTGCACTCAAGTTTGTATGCATCATGCATGATACGATCTTGAAAAATTTACTCATATTTATCCATTTCCAAGTACGGTCTAGTACTTTCTATACTAGTACTTTCTATACTATTTAGTCTATTCTCTATTTCAATTCCTGCGGAAAGCTGTCACATTCCAAAAGCGTTGAAGAAACATCGAAGAGGAAAGTATACTTCAATTTTGTTTTCAAAGGTTGCTTATATCATTTAAGATGTATAGGCTATGTCAGAAATCCTTTCCAGCAGATCTCCGACAGCCTAAATCCAACGAAGAAGATCAAGATACTTCTGTTTTATTGTTGAAATATAAAATGATTCAAAGTCTAAGAAGTTGTCAACTGATTTCTCAGAGACATTCACGCCCCCCCCCCCCGCCCCCCTCCTTCCCCTCCGCTCCATTCCCGCCGTATTGGCCAAATATCTAGATAGTTATGTAGTAACAAGATCGAATTTGAAGTCTTCTCTTGTAATCAGTCTTCTTATATAGTCTATACCTAGTAGTGTCACGGTGTCCTCGTAGTCATGTATTTGGGAGAAATTTTTGTTTTTCTTTGACAAACATCTCTTGAGAAATTTGAATATATGCAAGTCGTTCGGTTATCAGATCGATGATCTCCGTAAAGCTGACGGCGAAGAAGAAAACATTTAAAAAAAACTTCCTGTAAACCAAAACACCTGATAACAACAATGGCCATGATCCATGTGATCCATATAAATTATATATATATATATATATATAAATTATATGTATATAAATTATATATATATATATAGAGGAATAACGGAAAAACTGTTAAACAACTATGCTGCATTTAGACAAAGGCTGGATCTCGAGTGAGGTACAATAATTGAATTAGGTAAGTGATTGGAAGTAAAACAGCCAATTTTGCAGAACTTTCGAGCAAAACTAGCTCTTCTTCAGTGCATGATCACCGAAAGTGACAAGGAGTAGCAGGAATTGAAACTATTTTATAGAGAAGATGTCGGCATGGTTGTAAAGGCAAAGCGACTTACTGATTTCTGCTGAATTGAGCAGAAGTTTTAGAAATTCGGATTATTTTAATCCGCGTAGGATTATTTTAATCCGATTCCGTCGTAATTGTAAAGGAATTGTTTTGGTTTATCTGGGACGGCAAATCGTTTCTGATGTTTAAACCGAATGGTGCCGTGGTCTTTAGGTTTAGTTCCCAGAAATTTTCTTTCCCTTTCCTAGATTTATGTCCAAGAATCGTTTGATTTTGGAGATTGAAGTGATTTGCAACACGTTGGTAGATCTTTTTTGTTTTGATCGCCGATCTATGTTGTGTCATTCACATTCTAAGAGTGTTTTTTGACTCTCCAATGTATTGTAAGTTACAAATATTGCAGTAAATGAGGTAAATGACATTTTTGGATACGCAGTTAATTTTGTGCCGAATTTGGAACGTGCGTTTGGTTTGGTTGCTCTAAAAGGCCCCGGTCGAATCGACAAGTAATTACGTTTTGCAATTTTGTGTACAGGGCGATGATCCTGTAGTTTCTGTTTTGCTTTCCCCTAATGGGGTGTCATCCCGAAAGGATGCCCGAACTAAGATATCCCGTAGGTTGCTGGGTCTTTTAAAAGCGATGACAGGTAATTCTGGAAAACTGATTTCAGGCGTTCGGTGCCTTGAAGTAGGTGAAAATTCTTCTGAATGATATTAGCCAGTGGTGGGAGACCAAGGTGGAATTCAGTAAACCAATGGTACCCTTTTGGAACTGGTTTGACGAGTTTTGTACGTCAATGTTTCGGTACGGGGTTTGCTTTTAGCCTTTTTGATGGCATTTTCAATAGTACCCAGAAAATACTGTCTGTTTAGGAGGTGTTGTGACAGTTCTTTAGTGCGTAAATCAAAATCGACTTCTGAGGAGCAAATGCGTCGAATGCGCAACGCTTGACTGTACGGAATATTTCTGGTACAGTGACGTGGATGGCAACTGCTTGGTAAGAGGTAGTTGTTCTTGTTCGTGGGTTTATTGAACAAGTCTGTTTTGAGTGAACCATTTTGAAGGGGCACAGTGGTGTCCAGGAAGTGAACGCCATGTCCAGAAAAATCAGCAGTGAATTTGATAGTGTGATGAAACGAGTTTATGTCATCAATGAAGAGTTTTAGATTTGCCTCACCATGGGTCCATATCATGAAGATATCGTCAATGTAACGTAACCACGTGAGTGGTTTCAAGTTTTGTCGAGATAGACATTCTTTCTCGAGGTTTCCCATATAGATGTTGGCAAAAGACGGTGCCATTTTGGTACCCATTGCGGTGCCATGAATTTGGAGGTAGTGTTTGTTGCCAAATACCAGATTATTGTTGGTCAAGATAAGTTGCATTAATTCGGCCAATTCTTTCTTCGTGGGGGTTTTGCCACGTTTCGGTTTGAATGCTTTTGTGCAGGCCG
Organism: Apostichopus japonicus; assembly: GCF_037975245.1. Lineage (NCBI taxonomy): Eukaryota > Metazoa > Echinodermata > Holothuroidea > Aspidochirotida > Stichopodidae > Apostichopus > Apostichopus japonicus. The sequence goes on along the minus strand of NC_092574.1, from coordinate 24,404,477 downwards.
AAATGCCCTCTTCGTTAGGGATATTTGTGTATAACGAAGACACATCCAAGGTAACTAACAGAGTAGATAAGGGAAGATTTTTTATTTCCCCAATTTTCCGGATGAAATCCGTAGTGTCCTGCACATAGGACGGTAGGGCCGAAACAAGAGGTTGGATGAGGAGATCCACGAATTTGGATTTTTTTTCAGTCGCTGTACCATTACCCGATATTATGGGCCTCCCGGGATTGCCTTCTTTGTGAATTTTAGGCAGAAAATAAAAGCGACCAGGTTTTATATACACACACATATATATATATATATATATATATATATATATATATATATATATATATATATATATATATATACGATGTCACCCAACATTGTGAGATATCGCAGCTCATTAAGTTTACACTTGAGCATAATAATTTTACCTTCAATGGTCGTCATTATCTGCAAACCAAAGGCACAGCCATGGGTACCCGAATGGCCCCTTCATATGCTAATAATTTTATGCATTACCTGGAACAAGAATTACTATCTTCATCCTCTTACAAACCATGTCTCTGTGTATGTTATATTGATGGTATTTGTATGTAATGGGATAAGGGCGAACAAGAACTGGACAACTTTTTCACGTTTGCCAATGATTTTCACGATTCCATAAAGTTTACCACCGAACGGTCCTCAAAGCAAATCCCCTTCCTCGATGTACTCGTCATGATCGAAAATCACAAAATAGAGACATCGGTGTATGTCAAACCAACTGATAGGCACTCTTATCTCCACTTTAATAGTTTTTATCCCCGCTACACCAAAAATTCCATTGTCTACAGCCAGTTACTCAGATACCGGCGTATCTGCTCACGTGACCAAACTTTTCTTAATAAGGCCTTCCTAATTTCCTAATTTCTTCCTCAAAAGGGGACACCCGTACCGACTACTGAACTACCACCTCAAACGGGTTCTGTCTCTACAACGATCTAGTCTCCTAACCTATCGTAACAAATCTGATTCTGATAAACTACCCCTCTTTGTCACTTACCACCCCTTCCTTCGCCCCTTTTCAATGAAACCAAATAAGCCAATTGGCACTCTAGGTTCCGACCCCACAATAGCTGAACTTTTAAAGCTCCCCCTGAAATAGCTTATAGACAACCACGTAACATCCGTTCAGTGCTGGTTCGAACTAATATCGCCCCACCCAGTAATGAGCCCGATAGTGGTAACATCACTTGTAACAAACCGAGATGCCTGATGTGCACACAACTCGACGCCTCCCCCGCTTTCCTCCACCGGGCCTCATGCACCACTCTGAGACCCGGTAGATTTGGTTGCGACTCAGCCAATGTCATCTACCTCCTCTATTGTTGCAAGTGCCCCCAGGTCATCAATATTGGCGAAACCAGCACTAAGTTCAGGCTTCGGTTTAATAACCACAAACTAAGTATCCGCAAAAATAACCCAGGCTTCCCTGTTGCTAAACACTTTTATCTCCCCATTCACAGCTTATCTGACCTCAAATTTGTCATTCTCTACAGAAACTGCAAAACTGCTCATGAAAGAAGCAACCGGGAACTAACTAGAATGCAAAATGCATTGTGGTTTCGATGACTTCAACGCACTAGAATTCTGCTTGTTAGTATAACCAGAACTAGCTGTTACAATAACACTATGGCATGCTAACAAAGGTCAGTCTACTGTACGTGGTTATACACACCTCAATAAAAAACAATAGGGTTCTTGTACTCAATGTTATGAATCGACACACCACGTATTACAAAACCAAACCAAATCTCTAGTAACTTCGCACAATAAGGTTGCAAAGGAGTCACTTATGAGCTTGTTAGATTGGAATATGCCCACGAAACTTCAAAGAATCATCTTGAAAGAAGCTAATGCATGTCACTGGAGGTCAACCTGAGGTCAAGGGTCTCCCAAAGGGTCTCCCATGGATTACGAATGGTATTTTGACTTCCATTAAAAGGAAGCACAAACTTTACAGACGTCAGTTAAAGTCTCCTACAGTTATGTACAAGTCTATGTATACAACTTATCGTAATAAGCTTAATCAAGTAATCAGACTTTCGAAAAAGCTCTGTTTTGACAATAAATTTAATGAGAGCAGAAATAACACAAACCATACATGGCGTACTATTAATGAAATGTTGCACAATAACCGTAAAGAATCATCATATCCTGCTGTTTTCAAAGATGGTGACCAAGAAACCAGTGATGAAAATATCATTGCGAATAACTTCAACAATTTCTATGTAAATCTTGGACCATCGCTTGCTAGTAAAATAAAAAACAAAGGTAAATCACATAAAACCATCTATGATAACAATAGTCATTCAATATTCACATTCCCAGTCACTGAAGAAGAACTAATTAAAATTGCAACTTCCAACTTGAAACCCAATAAAGCAGCAGGATATGATGATTTCAAACCTGATATTATAAAAAATGTTATTCCTTTTATTGCTAAGCCTTTGACCCATATATGTAAATTTATCATTTAACACTGGCGTATTCCCAGATAAACTTAAAACGGCAAAGGTTATACCAATCTATAAAAAGAGATATTCCAATGTATATGAGAATTATCGACCGATTTCATTGCTTTCCTGTTTTTCTAAAATCATAGAACGACTTATGTTCAATCGCATATTTAATTTTCTTAACCAATATAATATTCTCTGTAAAAGAACAGTACGGCTTTCGACCCGAACATTCTACTGAACTGGCTTTGGCAGATGCACTTAACAGTTTACATACTAGTCTTAATAATGGCAAAAATTGCATTGGTGTATTCCTCGACCTTTCGAAGGCGTTTGACACGATCGATCATACCATCCTTATCAATAAATTATTTTCATACGGCATTAGAGGAACTACTCTCAACTGGCTTGAAAGCTATATTTCGAACAGATATCAGTATACCTTGTATAAAAACTCTAGATCCGATCTTGCTAAAATTCGTTGCGGCGTTCCACAGGGTTCAGTCTTAGGTCCTTTGTTATTTATTCTATATATTAACGATATTCGTCATGTCTCCAAACTAGCCAAAATCATTCTCTTTGCTGATGACACCAGTATTTTCTTCGAGAGCGACGACATAATCACATTATCTTCCAACGTGTCAAATGAATTAAATAAATTCTGTAATTGGTTTTCGGCCAACAAATTATCACTAAATGTACAAAAAGGAATTACATTGTCTTTAATACTCGTAATACACTCATTTGGAATAAAGATATATGTATGGATGGGAAAATAATTAAGCAAGTTTATACTACTAAGTTTTTAGGTGTAAATATTGATTGTAAACTTAGCTGGCGCAACCATATTTCAACTATTTGCAGTATAATTGCACGGAATGTTGGCATATTATCTAAGTTGAAATATTATCTATCGGAAAACATACTCAGAACACTATACCAGACCCTGGTTGTCCCGCATCTCACTTATTGTTCCATTATTTGGTCTGGCACATACAACGCCAACCTTAACAATCTTATCATACTCCAAAAGGCAGCCATTCGCCACTTAACACACTCAGCCCCACGTGAGCACACCAGTCCCCTATTTAAGAAACTCAACTTACTAAAATTGCACGATCTCATTAAAGTTAAGCTTGCATTATTTGCCTTCAAGACCTGGAATGGATTACTACCAGCTGCCTTTGACAATTTTTTAACCAGTAACAGAGATGTACATAATCATAACACGAGGCATGCTAATCATGCCCACTATAATCTCTACAATACCACCATTGAAACTTTAAGCCTACAAAACCATGCAACAAAAACATGGAATCTTCTAATGAACGATTTAAAGAGTAAAAAGTCAGTCACATCCTTTAAGAAGTGGTTTTGTAAGGAAATAATAGCAAGTTACTGACTAAAACTAAATTATACCTGTATGTAATTACTATATATATATATATTGAACATTTAATTTGTACTTATATCTATGTATGTATTCATACACATATGTATATGTTGTTTTTTTCTTTTCTTTTCTATCTTCAGGGAGTCTTCCACATTGTTAAGCTTTTAAGCTTTATGGAAGACTTCCTCCACTTTGTACTTTTGTGGCAAACAAATAAATAAATAAATGCAGTTCGACTATTGTATTACAATAGCGTAACTCCCAACCTTGATGGACATTTGGTTCTCAAGTTATTGCAAAAATACTAGTTTTTGACCCCTAATTGACCTTTGTTGACCTTGGATCACATGACCGTTATGATTTGAAACGATCCCTTACCCCATTCACAACTGGTCCCAAAATATCAACCATGTCGGATCCTGTCAATGGGAGTTCTTGCTTGTTTTAATATTTTGGTTTTTGGCCTCTAACCGACGTTTGGTGACCTTCACAGGCAACAAAAAATAGGGCACATCTACTCAATGTGGTACTCATATGCACCAAATATTAGATTGTTCCAAGCTTCCCTACTTGAGATACCGTGTTTACAAGCCAGGCGTCACACACACACTTACACGCATACACACGTACATCGCTTCTCGGCCTTTTTGGCTAAGATAATCTGTAGTATCTGTTCCCCTTCGAGGTGAATGGTGATGCACACCCGACGATGATCACACAGTCACAGTCCCGATGCAAGGGGACTGGGGTTGAGAGCGGATCAGTCGTTCTGTAGTTTGGTTTTCGTGCCCAGGTTCTTTCCTGGGCGACTTTGCTATCAGTCCAGGCTTTGTTTCTATACCACTTTTGCATCTTTTAAGATTTAGAATAAAACCAAAATTTTTACAGAAACATGGCTATAGCTCAAATGCCTCCCTCCCTCTCTATCTCTCTCCGTATAAAGTATCATCGAAATGAACGTAGTGTGTATAGTAATTGTTCAAACACTGTGGCCATTTTAGCAGATATCTATCAACTTGTGGGGGAGGTCACTAAATTCCCTTTCTCAATCCTACACCGTGTGAAATAATTGAATTCATCTACTACGTACCATACTTGAAACTTCGCATATATGTCTAATCAACACATGACTTCCATGTAGAATTTTAGATTATGCAGTCCACGTTACCACTCGCACGAAATGTACCGTATGGCGTACATAAGCATCAACCGTGCGTGGATTGTACCTTGAAGCGACATACAATGTATTATTTTAAGTAAACGCTCATACGTGGTGACATTTATACAATGTTTGACAAAACCAAGACTATATATATGCATATATAATACTGGTGTCACTAATACTGGTGTCCCACAAGGGTGTTGTTTATACCTTTGCTGTTTGCCGTTTATACTGATTCCTTGTCCACACTTTATGAAAATGTTTACATTATAAAATATGCAGATGATACGGCTATTGTTGGTTTGTGTAATGATAAATATCCACAAGGCATTGTCAATTACCACACAGCTATTGCGGAGACTGTAGCGTGGTGTGAAACCGATTACCTTTTTATTAACAGCTCCAAGACCAAGGAATTAATTGTTGATTTCCGTTCAGTTCAGATGCATGATCCAGTTATAATTAATGATAGTGAGGTTGAGGTTGTGTCAGATTTTAAATATTTAGGACTCATTTTTCATCATACTCTCACTTGGGACTCTCATATAGGCTCAACAATTGCGAAAATAAAGCAGCGGCTATCTTGTATTTATAGGTTGGGAGGATTTGGTCTAGAATATGAGAAACAGCTTTGGCTCTTCCGAACCATGGTGCTTTCACTCTTGGTATATTGTGCTTCTGTGTGGCTCTCTTCCTGTTTCAAGACATAACTCAATTTGATTAACAGACATTTTAGAAAGTATTATTCTATAGATGATCAGTACATTGAAGATATTGTACTTCATTATGTAAGAAAGATTTTGACTGATCCTGACCATCCTCTCCATAAGTTTTACACCATTCCACGTAGGTTGTATACCCTACCTCGTATGCGTACTGAACGCTTTAGACATTCTTTTTTTACCGAGGAGTATAAAGCTTTTGAATTGTCACATAACTAGATGAAATTTGTATCATATTTTTGTATATATATATTGCATATTTTTAAGCTGCGGATTCCATTTTATTATGTCTTCATTTTATGATTGATATCAATAAATTTTACTTTACTTTACTTCACTTTTCTATATTAAATACGGCGTATGTGATAAGTCGACATGAGTTTCATGGGGTGTATTTCGTATCTCGTACCAGAAACTCATGAGATCCGGCATTCCGGTCTCCGGTTGTTTGAAGCTTCACGGGAACATATAAATTTGGGGGGTTTGTATGTGTTTAATGTGTGTACGATCTGACATGGGAGAATTTCTTTATTCCAAGTTTTTCTAGAACAAATTGCATTATGACATGCCTCCTTGCCTGACGAGCACGATGAAATATTGTTAAGCGTGGCAAAAACGAGGGAGAGGGGGAGGGGGTGGGGCGGGGCGGGGCGGGTGATGGGTGAGAGGGTTTCCATTTCTTTTTCCTTCACTCCTTTAGAATTATTTACACATGGATTCGAAGGAAGGTCTTCTTCAAGGAAGGGTGATATAAGAGAGAGGGGGGAGGATTGGAATTACTATCATAATACTGCATAAAACCTTTCTACCCTTGTGTAGCACCGTTATGACACACGTGACCTTACCCGCAAAAACGAATAACTTGCAAGGACAATCTGAGTAAGGAATTAAAATATTTTATGAAGAGATGCACATGAAATAGCTTTTCGAGTTGAGTTTGATATATTTTCGATACCATATCGATGCAAACTTCTTTCACAATGTAACCCATAAAGCTTGACTACATAGTCTAAATTTCGAGAATTTGTTTCCGTTTATATTTTCGACCTGCTTTCCCATCTGTTTGTGTATGATTAAAGCAAGCTGGACATTAGTAACCTTGCGAGCAAAAAATCAGTTTCGAAATGTGTCTTTCTTTACCGTATTCACTACGAATAATCATAGTTTTCATTTAGTGAAACAATCAGCTTATGTTGTTTGAACAAATGAAATCATACTTATTAGCAACATAAATATATATATATATATATATATAGGTTTAGTAAAACTCGTCAGAAATTGATGAAGCAACCAACCAACCCCCTCCCGCAAGCATGCTTCAAATCTACAGAAAAGCAGGGCATAATTTCAACACATTCATCATCACGCATATAAGCCCATAGGCTACCGACACTTTTCAGAGCAGAAAATACATTTAGCCAATTTCGCATTTAAAGACAAATAAATAAATATATAAAAGTCGTATATCGTTAGTCTTATTCTTGTCTTGGAGAGGAGACAATATTTCCTGATAATTTGCGAGAAATATTTCCATTTGAATGATTCAGCATAGCGGTGGAAAGGAGACATCTAATTTTAATAATTAAACGCTTCCAGCTGGTTTAATCTATACAATCATGTTCACCTTTAATATCATTATGTTCTCTTTTGCTCTTTCGCTCTCTTAAAGCTCTCCATCTCTCTCTCCACCTCTCTCTCCACCTCTCTCTCTCTTCATCTCTCTCCACCTTTTCTCTCTCTCTTTCTGTCAATCTCTATCTTCTCTACTTCTCTCTCTTAAAGGTAACAATTTGCCTGAAATGTGTCTCAATTAATCACGTGACCACAAATAAGATTTCTTCGGTTGATCACATTTCTCTCTTGCTTTAGAAATCAATAGAAGCCATATCTCTACTTCCATGTCTTTAGAAATTATATTGATCCATCGCAAAAAAATCCAGTTTGAATTAATTGTCTTTGCTTTTTTCTTTTTTTTTGTCTTCTTTGTGTGTATGTGATTTTTTCTTTACCACGTTCACATTTTCCGTATTTGTAATTTTATTGTGCCAACTTTTTAATGCTGGTCAATGTATCTCTGAGGTGATATTTTTGATAGCCTGTTAGCCACATTCCAGCAAAGGCTGACAGGTTATTTTTATTTCTTCTTCTTCTTCGTCTTCTTCTTCTATCTTTCCATAAAAGTTATTATATTTCCGGAAGTTACGACCAAATTTAGAAAAGTGTCTTTTATTCGAAACAGTTATTGTTCCAATTCAATAATTGAATTGTAACATAATTGAATCATATCTGGTCGAGAAATTGCTTCCTTTGGCGTAATTGAATGTTAAAATAACGTTCGGCAACTATTCAAGAACAAATTAGATAACAAAAAAATCTGTTACTCTCAGAAGTAATGATAATTAGTGTCCCATTGAATTATGGTTCTCAAAAGTAACAGGAAGAAGGGACCGAAATTAGTGTTGCTATGGTGATATATTATTATGTCAGCGATATTCATATCTAGATGCAATTGCCATAATTTTATGGACCAATATGTTACTGATTCATGCAGATATTATGATGCCATTTCTTTGTCATATTCTTTCACTCTCTATGTCTCTCATAACGTAATCATTATTTAGTGTACGACGTACAGGAAGTGAAAATATTTACAAATGCAATTTAAAAATGGTGACTTGGGAAATTAAACATTTGCTTTGGGATTTCTGAACGATAAAGAAAATCCCAGGTGAATTGTCTATTATAAAACGAATTGAAAAAATGGAATCTGAGGGACACTTCAGAGATTTGAAATGTCATCAAAATTCATAACTGAGTACAAGAAACGACAAATTGGAAGACAAATATGTATGTGGACGTAATTCGGTTTTATAAACATCGTCGTTTGCGGTTTCCGGTATAATCACGTTCTAACATCCACGAATACAAATTCCGTCGGATAAGATGATAAATATATGCTCATATTTTCTTGGATTCTCTAAAATCTCATAATATGATAACCTGTGTAAAAGTAAGTTGGCCTGACGTTTCGATCCTAGCAGGATCTTCTTCAGAGGCTAAAAAAAAGCATTTTTTTAGACTCTGAAGAAGATCCTGCTAGGATCGAAACGTCAGGCCAACTTACTTTTACACATTCTATTACACAGGCTCTCTAGTGGATAAGCAGTTTGCTAACAGTTTTATTTTATTTTTATTTTTATTTTATTTTAATATGATAACCTGTTAAATCTTATTTAAAGAGTGAGTTAACTTTCGGTTGTGATAAAAGTCTATAGAACACGGTCAACAGTTACAAAGCAATATCAAGAAAGAAATTACTAGCTGATAAATATACCCTCCTTTCAACAACAACAAAAAAACATAAACAGAGTTTCTCTTACTCAAAACGAAATAATACAATAAATACATGAAACAGGCATATGTTCTCCATTTTAGTGCTTGTAGCTATCAATGTTTTTGATACATATCAAATGTCTACACGTATTGTACATTAAACCATATCATCCCATCAATTATTTCATTTTCTCTCTCCCTCGCCTTCACTTTCACGGTCTCTCGTCTTCCGTTTTATCCTCCTTTTTTTTCTTAACTTATTAATGAAGACGCCAGATAAAGATTAAAGAACATTTGAAGATATTATCCTTAACCGTGCTATGGATCTCAAATAACTCAGTACAGCCGAGCCCGTTCATCATTGTGTTAGTGCCATGTTAAAATATTTCAATCGGTCAAACATTATTGATCTATTTTGGGGGCGATTCGTTTCTCCGTTTTTTTTTTTTTTTTGTGTTTTTTTTTTTTTTGGCGGATTGAGTTTTGTCCCCGGCTCACCCTAATCTCTATCTAAACACCCCCGTATGTGTTTCTAAGATCCGAAGGGAGGAATAAGCGACTTGGGCCTACGGTACACGAAGTATCTTGATTTGCTTCGTTGGATTTGGGCTGTCGGAGATCTGGTGGAAAGGATTTCTGTCATAGCCTATACATCTTAAGTGATATAAGCAGCTATAGTCCGACTTCAATACAAAGTGATATCAGGTTAACCCACCCCACAATGAGAATTCCATCATCGGTGTAGTGTACATACCACCAAATGGCTCATTGGCTGATTTTAAGACACGCATGGAAAACATAGTTCTCACTATAACCAATCACCAGAGTACTGTGTATAGGCTATTATGGGGGGTTATAACATTAACTTGTCCAATTTTAGTAAGTCTATAGAGATGTTTTAAACATTATGTGCTAATACGGTTTTTATGCTACGATAACAAAACCTACTCGTTTTAATAGTAATGTAGCTACTGTTATTGATAACATTATAACAAATGCTAATTCCTCTCTTACTACAGGCATACTCATTACTGATTTAAGTGATCATATGCCTATATTCCTAAAGATTCTTGACAGGACAAACAAAACAAATGAACCCTTTCATTTACGAAATTTTAACAAACGCAATATATCATAATTTATTGATGAAATTGAGAAGGACACATGGAATGAGGTGTTAATTAAAGTTGATACTAATTCAGCTTACATCTCATTCTTTAACATTTTTAATTTAATTTACAAAAAGTGTTTTCCTCATCTATTAATTACTAAAGGAAATAGACGCAAGAGAAAACATTCATGGTTACTAAGGATAAACTTAAATTTATTAAAAGAAAAAAACATCTTTACAGACTATACTCAAAAGCTCCTCCAAACAGCAATAAAGAAACTTATGTTGCGTACCGAATCAAGTTAAACCACACAATAAGTTTCTCTCGAAGGTTATATTTTGATAACAAATTCAAAGATAGAAACAATAGTGTAAATGATACCTGGGACGTAATCAATGAGGTTCTAGAGTGAGACCGTAATAAATCATCGTACCCATCTGTTTTCAAAGACGGCGATCACGGAACCAGCGACGATCAAGAAATTGCATACGGCTTTAACAATTTCTTCATTAACCTTGGACCCTCACTTACCAGCAAAATCAATCATATGTCAAATCAAACAACCTCATATATAGTAATAATAGTATGCGAAACTCCTACCATGTCAGGGAGGAGGACCTTTTACTTGTAGTGAATCATTGCTTAAAGCCAAAGAAAGCAGCTGGGTATGATCAGGGAGTTGTTATGGAACACTCCCTGGTATGATGATTTCAAGCAAGATATTGTTAAGCAGGTATGACTTTTCATTGTCACCCCTCTTACTCAAATCTGTAACATATCGTTCACCACTGGGGTATTCCCAGATAAGCTGAAGATTGCTTAGGTCTTCCCCATTTTTAAGAAAGGGGAATCGAATATCTACGAGAACTGCCGACCAATCTCTATTCTATCATGCTTTTCCAAAATTATCGAACGTCTCATGTCCAACAGAATGATAAATTTCCTCCATGCTCATAAAATATTATGCAAGGAACAATATCGGTTCCGCCCTGGTCACTCAACTGAGCTTGCCCTGGCAGATGCAATTGAAAAGCCTTGATAAGAAGAAAACATGTATTCTTATATTCTATGACCTATCAAAAGCTTTTGATACCATTAACCATTGTCTTATTCTAAACAAGTTATCATTCTACGGTATTAGAGGACCAACCCTTATCTGGATGGACAGCTATACTTATCGAAACGTTTACAGAATACTTCGTATAAGAACACCTTATCTGAATATGCTGAAATCCGCTGTGGTGTTCCTCGAGGTTCAATATTAGATCCACTTCTATTCATTATATGTATCAATGACATCTGCCATATCTCTAATATTGCAAAAACTATTTTATTTGCAGATTAAATTAGTATATTTTTCGAATACAATAATTTGAATACTTTACATGACATGGAGTTATAATGAATTTTACGACTGGTTTGCAACTAATTAATAAGCTATCACTTAATCTTGATAACACCAGCTACATTGTTTTCAATAAAAGTCAATCTTCGTCTTGGAAAAAAGATATTTGAATGGATGGTTAGCCAATCAAGCATGTACATAGTACTAAGTTTCTCGAAGAATACATTAATAGTAAACTTACTTGGTGTGAACATATTTCAAATATTGCAAACACTGTGGCGAAAAAATGTTGCAATTATTTCTAAGTTGAAGCACTACTTTCCTCAGAATATTCTTAAAATGCTTTACCAAACATTAATATTCCCCACTCATATTGCTCTATCTTTGAACAGACTTTTGTTAATGAAATGGATGTTAACGACAAAGGCAAATGAATATATAATTGAAATCGTAATGAGTTGTAAAATCCAGAACAGTGAAAAAACTTCCAGCCTCCACCGGGATAAATATATATATATATATATATATATATATATATATATATATATATATATATAAAATATCGTTAGTATGAAGCAAAACAGCTTTAAGAGTAAAAACATTTCTGTGTATACTTAAACTATTTGATTATACATGATACCTATATTTTCCATTTTAGTAATAATAATAACCGTGGTTGCTGTTATAAATGATGGCAATTAAAATCAGAATCACGGTACTTCCAATTGCTACGCCTGTCAGAATGGCTGCGACATTTGCGTGTGACACAGCATTCTTGATGTTGGTGTCGATTCCATTCAAAGCCTGTAGAAATGACGGAGAAAGCAAAAATAAATAACATGCGAGCAATGTTATATACTACCTGAGACACTCTTGGGGACTTTTAGTTATATTTATTATTCAGTGTTGCTTAATGGCCATCAGTGTTGCCTCAGTGTTGAGGATGTTAAAACTTGCAATATTGATTGCAATTGTTGCCATTCGTTTGTAACATCTACATCACCTTCAGACACTTGTTCGTATTAGAATAAATAACACGCAAAGAGCAAAACATGATAGAATTGAGAAAGAAAAATTGTAATCGATGGAAATAAAGGGTGTCATGGTAAAACGTCCATCATAGGATTGCAAATCATTTAGTTTTTTGCTGTTGAGTTACTTGCAAATTATACTCGATTGGATTGGTCAAACTAACATTAACACGCGAAAAAGTAGTTGACGCAGTGGCGGAGCGTCCGTAAAGTCAGAGGGACGGATACCCCCCCCCCCCCGACGGACTCAAATGGACTGCGCCTTTTCAGCTTTTTACCACCTTTTACTTATTCGCGATTAATGACTTTCTATATATATATATATGTATATGTATATTTTTCGAGTCCAATAATTTAAATACTTTACATGACATAGTATCCATGGAGTTATAATAAATTTTACGACTGGTTTGCAACTAATTAAAAAGCTATCACTTAATCTTGATAAAACCAGCTACATTGTTTTCAGTTAAAGTTAATCTTCTTCTTAGAGAAAAGATATTTGAATGGAAGGTAAGCCAATCAAGCATGTACATAGTACTAAGTTTCTGGAAGTATACATCGATAGTAAACTTACTTGGTGTGAACATATTTCAAATATTGCAAACACTGTGGCGAAAAATGTTGCGATCATTTCTAAGTTGAAGCACTACTTTCCTCAGAATATTCTTAAAATGCTTTACCAAACATTAGTATTCCCCACTTTTCATATTGCTCTATCTTTGAACAGACTTTTGTTAATGAAATGGAGGTAAACGACAAAGGCAAATGAATATACAATCGAAATCGCAATGAGTTGTAAAATCCAGAATAGTGATAAAACTTCCAGCCTCCACCGGGATATATATATATATATATATATATATATATATATATATATATATATATATATATATATATATAATATTGATATATCAAATATCGATATATCAAATATCGATATATCAAATATCGATATACAAATATCGATAGTATGAAGCAAAACAGCCTTGAGAGTAAAAACATTTCTGTGTAAACTTAAACTATTTGATTCTACATGATACCTTTATTTTCCATTTAAGTAACCGTAGCTGAAGATATAAATGACGCCAATTATAATCTGAATCACGGTACTTCCAATTGCTACGCCTGTCAGATTGGCTGCGTGCTTTGCGTGGTCCGCAGCTTTGTATATGTTGGTGTCGATTCCAGTCAAAGCCTGTAGAAATGACGGAGAAAGCAAAAATAAATAACATGCGAGCAATGTTATACATTACCTGAGACACTCTTGGGGACTTTTAATTATATTCATTAGTCAATGTTGCTTAACGGCCATCCGTGTTGCCTCAGTGTTGAGGATGTTAAAACTTGCAATATTGATTACAGTGGTTGTCATTCGTTTCTAAAATCTCTATCGCCTTCAGACCCTTGTTCGTATTAGAATAAATAACACGCAAAGGGGGAAACATGTACCTGAATGATAGAAATGTAAGAAAAATTGTAATCAATGGATATAAAGGGTGTCATGGTAAAAACGTACATCATGGGATGTAAAATTAATAAGTGTTATACTCGATTGGATTGGTCAAACTAATATTTACAGGCGACATAATAGTCGACGCTGTTTCAAACTAACAGTCACGTGTATACCTTTATATTATACGAACAGCCTTAACCTATAAATTATCTTCAGAATACTGACCATAATAGCACATACTATGGCCGGAATGGTGCAGAACATCGTCCAAGAGAACAAAAATAACATGATGGACAGCACCAAGGACAATGTGGCCTTGGTCTTAATGGAAGATATAACTTCCAAATCTTCCGGGCTACGAATAATCTGTAAAACAAACGAAACAGAAAAAACTTTTTACTTTTTAATAGAGTAATTGCTTTTCTATTTATTATTGAGAGCTTTGTGCCGATGTATTGTGGCTGATTATAGTCATAGATTATAAATAATCAAATTGTTTTGATGTGGAGCAACCCTTACATGACTGCTGACTTATGGTTGGGTGCATAAGGAAGTTTGAAGCCTTTCCACATTGTTGGAAACTGGAATTGCTAAGTGAATATAAGGTGCATATATTTTGCACATTGTAGACGTATGAGTTCCATATCTTATAAATCTTACAGTTTTTTCCCTCTTTCAGGTTTGTTAAGTCATGTGACAATTCGTCTGATTTTCGAAAATGAAGTTCAGTGAAGTCACCAACTCACAAGTCAATTGATTTTATCGCAGACCAATCCAAGTCACAAGTCAAAACATATCAAATCACAAGTTATTTCATTTGATTGTAAGTTGAGACACAAGCCAACTGTAGCAGTAACTAAAGTCATGTGCAATACATAGAGGTATAGCCTTAACAGAATCAACCAGCTCAAATACAAAAAGGCTGCATCTTTGTGAAGTGATGATATCGGTCATATGGTTGACTTGCTTCGTGAGCTCCAGTTGCAATACTATGAGACGAGTAAATTCTACAAGTTTAGTCATTTGCATTAGACAGCAGCTTTATTTTAAAACTTGAACTTCATCCTCTCCCCACTCTCTATATCTCCCTATCTCGATACAGAACATGAATTAATGACATATTTAACAGTAAAGTCATGAAACATGATCGTTGTCTGACGACAGTTACTAACTCTGTACACCCAACATAAATCATATTGTACCATCGGAGGTGATGGTGGTGGGGCAGGTGGGGGTTGACGGGAAGGTTCTCCTAATCTAAAATTACACACTGCCATGAATAAAAAATCATTAAAAATGGTGTCGTGGAAGGCAAAAGAAACAATGAATGTTTGTTTCGATCTTCTCTTACTTAGCCTTTCTTTCCTTTTTCTTGGTGTAAAACAATTTGTTAGCGTCTACTCTGGAAATGTCAACAAGTCAACTTTTGTCACTATTGACTATCTGATTATCTGAACTCGAGTCACAAAATATTACTCGAGTCTGACTCGAGTACACAGTCATTGACTCTAGTCAATAACACTGTAAATAGACCCATTTAACACCGTTAATCAACTATCAGTAGGAAGTAGTGTCAAAAGGTTGAAGCGATATTTACGAAATATTTCTGAATTCGATTTTTAAAGGAAACAAATAAAGCTTTCAGAATGTAATTAAAACATATTACCTGAGGTACATGTGGTACCGGTTGTGCCATAGTGACGGTGTTGGTACTTCCGAGATGTTGTTGTCCTGGATACTGTGGTGGCTCTTCAATCTGAATTTTGTCTGTAAAATAAGGACAAAAGCATAAGAACATAAGTTAAGTTCAAACATTTTGTCCATTTTGCTAAAGAAAACACTTTTGGACGAAATTATCATATGATGTATTTTTTGTTAATTAATCAAGTCTAATATTAAATCAGATGGCTTACCATCATTGACAAAGTTTTTGTAATCCTCCATTGTCAGTTCGACTTCGTATTCCTGAGTGATGTTGTTGTGTCAGAAGGTACCGTACGCTATGACTTTGACTATTGCTTCCCTAACTGGTGCCCGAGAGTGCGTCACGCATGAACAAATTATCAGTCCCCAGCGGTGCGAAAAGCGTTTTCTTTTCTTGTAGAATATGCACGGGGTTTCTTGACGTCACTCCTCATTAATATTTTATTAGGTAAAACTTATCATTTTCGAAGGTCAATTTTAGTCATTAACCAATTGATATGTCTGGTACTAACTGAATTTGATGAAAGAAAAGTGTCTTATCCAATCTTTATTAACAAAAGACACAAAAAAAAAGAGTGAAAATGGAATTTTGGCCATATTTTCCGAACGTAAATTAACCACTTTCGAACTTTTTAGAATTTTTTTTTTTTTTGGGGGGGGGGGTCCGAGTAATGTGGTGACTGTCCCGTTTCACGTTGGTACGTATTTCGCGAAATGCTTTTACTAAGCGTGATACAACTATTGGAAATGAATTCCTTTTATCATGGTACTCCATGCTTATATCGTATGATAACAGGAACTATTCATGGCCGTGAAATGACTTCTCTGTGGTGGATGGGGGCATAAGGACGCCTGGAGATCATGAAATTCTCACTGCCAATACATCGGTTTGGTACATCCACACATAACAATACATGCAAGCAATGCCGTATCGTAACAATCGCAAACAAGGCACTCAACACTGGTTTGAATTTATCAACAGCAATAATTTATTTAGAGACTCTCATGAAGATGGACCCATGCTGCTGCTCTTCCAAGTTCAAGCCCTGCCACTGCAAAGACTACAAGCCCTGCCAGTACCCCTTCAATTTACCCTCCTGAAATTGTGCATGGAGTTGCTAGTAATCAGCCTATGGAGCCTTGATGGTATCGAGACAGGGGAGTTTTTATTGGGTATATTTCCAACATAGCTAGTTTTGTGGAAGCATGCAGACAGGGAATTAAATATGAACTAAATCTAATTAAATCTAAAACTAAATCTAATTAAAATCTAAAATATATTCACGGTGAAATAACTGTTTGTTTGTATACACTAACTGAAGGGAAGTGTGTTACTATGCAGAAACACTATATCAATATATACCATATGGTAAATATACGTGTTGGACACAAAGTCAGTCATGGGCTAATTTGAATCGGGTTAAAAAATTCCTATTGTAAAACTATAGTTACGTGCGAGCAAACAATACCGTCATTCACAATACACATAAAATGTCTTAGTTTACTATCCCATTATATATCATAAAGCTAACAATACGCCTAACCCAAACCCCAAAAGTCGTTATTGTGTTGAAGCAATTCTTGCATGACTGTCGATTCATGGTTAGGTGAACAAGAAATTTTGAGGCATATTCACAATGTTGAAAACTGGAATTGCTAAGTGAATATAAGGTTACAAGTTAATGCATTTGATTGTGAGTATAGTCGAAATCCAAACTGTACCTTGGATATACTCTTAATTTATGGCTTAACTACCATTATATGATGGACCATGTTGGGTAGGAGGGGGGCTCCTACACTTTCTGGTCAAGTTACAGGTCAACTTCTTCTCCTTCTCCTTCTCCTTCTCCTTCTCCTTCTCCTTCTCCTCCTTCTCCTTCTCCTTCTCCTTCTCTTGCTCCTTCTCCTGCTCCTGCTCCTGCTCCTGCTCCTGCTCCTGCTCCTGCTCCTGCTCCTGCTCCTGCTCCTGCTCCTGCTCCTTCTCCTTCTCCTTCTCCTTCTCCTTCTCCTACGTATTGTATATATTGTATATATATATATTTCTATATTTCTATATTTCTATATATCTTTATTATATTTATATATTTCTTACTCATTTTTCTTTCTACAGAGAGTATAACATATTGAATAGTATGTTTTATGACCACTTTGCGAAGCAAGATGTATATATATGAATATATATATATATACTGTTGGTTTCTTGCAATTTATAACTCATATGTGCATGATGTTTATGACATCGTTGAGGACAGCCAAAAGCATTGATTCCAGACTCATCGTCGCCTATAAAGTTGTTCAATTTAACCGCCTGAACTTCATATAAATATGACATCGGAGCTCCCATCATTGTTTACAACTGATGCAGATTAAGGCATGTATGTTCCTGGGGATAATATTTATGTTCGTCGTAAATCGTTTGTCTTGTGGAGAATTTTGTATTCATTTTTTATTAGCTTGAATAAAACCTTTGTAGTCCTTCCTTGTGTTAATCATTCATCCAGTCAATATTGGATGTAATTGTTAGTGATTTGGAATATGGAGCCAAGATAATAAAGTATAAGAAGCAATCGTTACAAGAACAACAACAAAATGGAACAGAATAAAGTCGCAATACTATCAATGTGTCGTTCTACTGTACAATCAACCCTTGCCAATTGTATAATATATACAAAAAAAGTATTTACCTAACAGGGTAACATTTCCATGATAGGTTGAGAAGTCTGTTGTACAAAGAAGGAGAAACATTTCAATTAAGACAAGATGTAATTAGGAAAAATGAGTGTGACCAAGAGGGGAGGTGGGGGGTGGGGGGAGGAAAGGCAAGCGCTTGCCACCCATACATTTTAACATCGCTGCCATAACAAATAAAAAATATCATATTTCAGTTTCAAATTCAATTTCAAATTTATTTCTCATATTTTTGTACAAGATACAAAAATAACATCACAGTAGGAAGGTAAACCTATAAATGACACTCAGCTACTGACCAAGTAGAAATATAAAACAATGAAACATTTATATTAAGTTCAAAGGGGAAAGAAAGCGAAGATAATCCGAAGAAGGACCGGAGTAAGGACAGAAAGAGCAAAGAGAGAAAGACTAGAGGCAAGAAAGATAGCAAAGACTTTGAACAGAAAAAATTGTAGAGTGTGGTATTTACAGAACAAAGTTGAAAGTCAACATGCTTATATTTACTTGCTGAGAAGATCATCCTTGCTTTTACATTGAAACGAGTTTAGAGACTTACCAGATTAAACAGATTGAGACAGGGACTTCCATAGATTATAAATATATATATATATATATATATATATATATATATACCCATTTGCCTTTTTATTTAACAGAGTCTGTTCAAAGTATCTCTTTCGAGATCCGGCTCTATAGGAATCACAAATGCGTTCCTGATACGTCATCTGCCGTATACAAGCGGTTATTGTTTTTATAGATATATTTCCATTATTGTTCTTTTTTGTAAAAGCCAACGAACGTTACCCCTATCATTACAATGGACTTACTTACAAAGCTTCACGTAAACATGGACTATAGCATAGAGGATTAACATTTTCTGTATCAAACACAACATAATATATTAACATTTAAAGATATGTAAACTACATAATATTGCATATATTATATTTACTAATTTAATTGTACCACGTATACAATTTAATATTCATTTGAAACTTTTACTCTACCTGTTGACCGATTTCTCTAACCTTGACACACAATGCAGAACCTACGAGTTAAGAAATAGCAACCATTTTGAGAAAGGACAGTGTAGCAGTCACTGGCCAATTAGGGGTTTGTACCAACCGTAAATCTTCGGCTTTGAGTACAGCGTTTCTATGTGTTTCCGTAATATGCCCCCCCGCCCCCCACCACCACCCAAGTTGTAAATTCGGTAGACTGATTCCATAGTTTTACCTTTCGGGAAACCAAAAAGAGATCCCTTATTCACGAATTCACTAATTCTCAGCTGAAGGTGAGTCCACTTGTTGATAAGTGATTTCCTCATATATTTTTTCCCTGCGATATGTCATCATAAAAGTATTATTCATTATATAAAGTATTATTCATTTTCTGTCACTGCCACTTATTGATAAGTGATTTCATCATGACTTTTTTAGGTTCTTGTTTTTTCTTTATTACAAATTTCCCCGATAGAACGTTATAAATAAGTCATTGTTCATTTTTCTGTCATTGCCATGTTCTACTGATTGCAAAAAAAACAAAAGAGTGATGTTTTTGATCGATTCAAATACTAAACAACATTTTGTGTAATTTGATCTCAGATTTAGAAGTTTCAAGAAATATTTGATGAAGAAAATAGCCTCGGGCAAGAATATCAAACCATTACTAGATTACTTTTAACTTGTTGCCAGTGACATAACCAGAAATGTATATATCCTATACCAGAGAGGAAAAGGAGAAACAGGGTTTTCCCTATTTTCCCTATTTAACATGAAGACATCAGACCAACAAAGGTATCCTATTAAAGGTAACAATACAATGAGACAAAACATAGGTTTTGCATGGAAGTGAAAAAAAGCTTGATACAGAGCGACGGCGTTTATGCTACAAAACAATACATTGGTTACATAATAAAAGATAGCAATGAAGTGTAGCAATGATGTAGCAAAGAGTAGTAATGATGTGAGGCTTATAGCAGATCAAGATACAACCACATCTTGTGTTTACTTCAAGAGTTATTGCTATTTGTTCTGTTTATTGAAACTTTCAAAAAAAATGTAAGGAATGCTCCTTTAAGGTAAAAAAAATAATCGCATTAGCTGTAGAATATTTAATATCGTACACTACACTACCAGCACATATAACATTACTAACCAGACGTGTAATCAGGCGTGTACAGGATGTTTAAGGACAGGGGGAGGTTAAAGGTCATCTGAGATCACCAGAAGTCAAACGCTGGAAACATTATAAACACCGCGTATCTCATGATAGGGAGTATGAATTCTTTGTATAACTGAAATGTGTGTGCGTCAAATCTTGTGAAATATCAAAGGTCATCTGAAGTCATCGGACGTCTAAAGCTGAAATCTTGTAACAGGATATTTTTCATATATATTTTTCATGTGGACGTGTTATATTGAGAAACAGAAATCTCTTGTTTTTAAATGGAGATCGAAGGTAAACATAGGTCAAATATTGAAACCTTGTAAACACGATATCTGAAGTAAGGGGGGGGGGGGGAGATACTCCTCATGCTTATCATATGGATGCGTTAAATTGAATAGACGAACTTTCTTCTTTTTGGTGAAGGTCAAAATGTCATCTTGGTCACCAGCGGTCAAACTCTGAAAAACTTTTTAAGCATGATATCTCATGGTAGAAAACATAGATATTTCTCATACATGGTATATGAATTATATATATAAATATACATATATGCACACATATATACATACCGGTATATATATATATATATATATAGCCTATACATATTTATAGCCTATACATATTTATAGCCTATACATATTTATAGCCTATATATAGACGTAAAGGGCTTTTATACGCAAACAATAAAATCTCGTGGGATTCATTTGTCTGTATCGGGAAGAGTTTGACATTTCCTTCTGAAGCCCTAGCCGAAAAGAATCTTATGGAAATCCAAGACCTTGATATATTTGTACAATAAGTTTTTTTTACTTGATCTCTGCTGATAAAATAAACAGGATAAACATTCATCAAAGTATATTTATCTAGACTGACAGTTAGCGTTTCTTTGGGTGAAACATTTTCGTCTACATGTGGACAAGAGGGGGGAGGGGTATTTGTTTTAATGTAATTAGGAAAAGTAAGGAGAAAGTTGTATAGAATAATGTTAAAAAATAATACGCTATATATATAGAAGTTAAAACGAAACTTGGCCATGTTTCAAACATGGCCTGATTTGTCAAAGTGTTTGACATATACTGTCCCATTTACAGACGATAAGTTAGCCAAGTCTTGATAGCTTAATGATTGAAGAATTCATGTTTTGACAATCTTATATGTACCGTAACATATCAACTATTAGGGCATAAAAATTACAAGGAGGGTTACGCAATTTTCATTCCCTGTCAAACAAATGTTTCCATAACCTTAAAAGAGAAACTATCGTCAAGTTAAATCTCTTGACGTTTGGAAATAAACATTATACAATCGCCCGTTTTTTACCAATGCCAATAGGAAACAATAAAAACAGATTGCATATCTAGATCAAGACTAGGCGGGAAAGGCTTTTTTTTATCCTACGCCAATCACGGGCAACCGATAACGAAATATGTTAGCACATGGCGGGGGGGGGGGCTTGTATTGTAGCGCCAACTAAGGGGCAACTTCTGGAATACGACAGATGAAAAGGACTTTCATTATGCAAAATATTTATACTAGAATCATCAGCATTGGGTTATAATACCCATTGGAAAACTTATATATAGCCGAGAAGTATTATATCCTACAGAAGCCAGGCCTGTTCACCCTGAACAAAAGAAACGAATCAATGGCTATAAATGCAGACACCAAAACAAAAACTTACTGACTGCAGTGGCGTAGAACATTGATTGGCATGCATTGTCTTACTCTAGGCACTGACGAAGGCACACGTATATTGTATGTGTGTAGTAAACTGTTTGTCTGCCATTTTAGGATGGCTGTCTAGTCCATATATATATATATATATATATATATATATATATATATATATATATATATATATATATATATATATATATATATATATATATATATGATAGATGGCATTAATTTATACCTATATATATATATATATATATATATATATATATATATATATATATATATATATATATATGGACTAGACAGCCATCCTAAAATGGCAGACAAACTGTTTACTACACACATACAATATACGTGTGCATTCGTCAGTGTTTTTTTCATTTTTCATTTTTTTTCATTAATATATATATATATATATATATATATATATATATATATATATATATATATATATATTTATATATATATATATATATATATATATATATATATATATATATATATATATATTTATTACTGAACACTTCTGTAAGTATGTGTAATATTGTAGCTGACAGTTAGGATTGCACCCAAGCCATGGCACTGAAAAACACATTTGAGGTGAATGTATAGCGAATCATATCACAGTACGTGTATACTTTTGTACATCCAATTAATCGCGATAGCAAACAACTATAATATCGTGTGATCTACAGGGTTTGCTTTATATTTTACCGTAAATTAATGTTGCGATTTTGGATATTTGATTTAGGTGGCATAGACTGTTCTTATCCATTAATCAGGGTACACAATATAAAACATTCCAGACCTTATTTAAACAGACGCGAAACTTCCTTGTCACGGAATCGCTATATAATAAACACTGATTTGACAATAGCCAGAACATATCGTTAACATTTTTGTATGACAAGGCGCTAAGATAATCTGAAAGTGGGCGTAACTAACTAAATAAAACATATCTAGGTGGGATGTTTTCAAAGCATATTACGATATGAAATATAGAGCCTGTATCTAGCGGTAAATTTAATTGCCTTTTTTATTTGCCTTTTTTGCTTCTCATAATAGATCTTCTCAGGGGGGTTCATTATAAATGTTATCGCAGTTCAAAAGACATTTAATATATTTTTCGACGGACTTTATTTTATGCTCGAACTTGATTCGCAGTTTTGTATTTTTTTTTCCACCGTTTAATGTACCGTATATGTTAAAATGACAAAATTTATCCGGTTTGGTAATTGACGTGTGTTATTGAAGCTAACCATGAATAGAGCATTACGACGACACAATATGCATGAGTTCGAACCCAGGCCGGGTCAAATTGCGGTTGGCTTTTTTTTTTCTTCTTTTGTGGTGAATTCAAACTAACGGGGGCAGGGTGTGGGCGAGAATCGGGTTCATGTAGCAGTGACATAGTCAAGGGGTGTCCAGGGGTGTGTGAGTGTGTGAGGGGGAAGGGGAGGTGGGGAGCAAGCTCATCACTTTGCCGCTTAATCGAGAGTGACATTGTTTCGAGGTTCAAGATGAAGTAGTGTATCTGCTTTACTGGTAGCCATGGATATGTTTAAAATGCGCCCTGCAGGGAGTATATTGTTATGGGGAGGGGTATATTGTTATGGGAAGGGGGTATATTAATATAGGGAGGAGGTATATTGTTATGGGGAGGGGGTATATTATTATGGGGAGGGGTTTATTGTTATGGGGAGGGGTATATTGTTATGGGGAGGGGGTATATTAATATAGGGAGGGGTATATTGTTATGGGGAGGGGGTATATTATTATGGGGAGGGGTTTATTGTTATGGGGAGGGGTATATTGTTATGGGGAGGGGGTATATTATTATGGGGAGGGGGTTTATTGTTACGGGAGGGGTGTATTTTTATGGGGAGGGGGGTAATTGTTATGGGGAGGGGGTATATTGTTATGTAGAGGGGGTTATTGTTATGGGGAGGGGGTTATTGTTATGGGGAGGGGTGTATTTTTATGGGGAGGGGGTTATTGTTATGGGTATGGGTTTATTGTTATGGGGAGGGGGTAGTTGCTGTATTGACGGTATAAATCTAGTCAAATAAAGAGCAACCGTGCAATCTCTAATTGCAAGGTTGCAATTAACGAGTTTAATTGTTTCATTAAAGGAATGAGGGTAGGATTACTAAGATGGAACCAGCCCACATCCGTCCCTCCTTTTGGGATGGCCAATGTCTTTTTATCAAGACATTTCCATTTAAAAAAAAATTCACCCCTCCCCACCCCCACACAACCCTTAGCCCATTCCCCATCAAAGATTATACGTTACAGGGTTTTTTTCTCTATAAAGAACACCTTTATATTAACCAAAAACTTGAAATTTATGATAATATACCTTGATAACAAGGTCTTGGTACATTCTAATCATTGTGTCATTATATTTTAACTTACATGATAAAGAAAAGAAAACAATCAAACTAGAAACCATACACCATATTAATATATTATATCGTTTATTTGCTTCTTTCTTCTTGGTGCAATTTTTTATTTATTTTTATTTTTTCGATATGCCCCACATATCGCTCTCCACAAAACCTGGAAATGTATTATAAACTAGACAAATACATGATATGTCGGGTTAGCGACAATTTCTTAGATGGTTTACACAATGTCTTTAATACAATATTTAACAATGGTGAACAGAGAAAACACAAGTATACAAACTGTAACATGACAAAAGTTATTATTTAAGTCCGACTTTATTGGGATGATTTTGGTCTTCAAGAGTAAACATTTCAAAAAAAATACTGAAGGTTTCCACATTTATTTGCTTGTAGGATCTAACATCCCAAATTATTACCTGATGATGGCGAAGAAGGTTAAATTAAGAAAATAAAAATCAATTTAAGAGTCTCAGTGTGGTCATATGCTCTAAAGGTCAGGGGGGGGGGGGGAGAGATTACTCCGAAGTAAAATTTTGACCATATACCTGATCTTTATTGATCTGTCTAGCATATTTTAGGACCATAAAAAATGACATTTTACCTATGTCGGAAAACCCAAAATTTCCACATCACAGTTGCGAATCTAAACAATAACCTTTACCAATTATTAAAGTTGATTGATTAAATAAATATCGGAGCTGTTTCTTGTTACAACTTTTAGTAATAATCTTCAATGAAAGCTAGAATAATTTACTCACAGGCAAAACTGCTTCCTGAACCAAAAACAGTTCACTGTAACTGCTACTTTCTTCTCGTTTGTGAGCTCAAGACTACCCAGGGTCTTTTTACTAAACCCAAAAGGTCCGAATTGTCGGTCATCTATTTATACTAGAAACAGAATCAATTCAATGACAAAATTAAACCCATTTTTTTTTCATCAAAATATTTCTCTTTCTTTTATGTATTTGGGATGGAGAGTTTTAAATTTAAATAAATATTTATCACTTTTTGACTGGATTCAAAGAAGCAATAACAGAATGTTGACATATTCAGGTTAAGAGTTCCCTTGTTTCGTGTGAGAGTAAAATATTCCCATGCAGGTCCTTGAATGCCAGATTTCGTAGACTGTCGAAACTATTGGCACGCGAATTTCAATATTATTGTCTTCTCCAATCATGGCATTTAAAACTAGGTTTACAGTTCCTGCCGAACTACGAATCCATTATAGCTAAACGGTCTGTTTGAAGAAGGATTTTTTGCTTTAGGGAAATAGCAAACAGACGTTCGAACTAATATCAAACTTGGACAGTGTTCAGGGTCAAGGGTCACAGAGATCTTGATCAAGTTTTGTCTAAGCGTGCTCCCTGCGTCAACTGTTGCATTCATATTCATAAACCGTGTACTAATTTACGCTCAATATGCTATGGACAAATTTTGGCATTTGATCACCCAGGGAATATGGTCTCTTCAATGCCTGTAGCGTCTCCGAGATGCCAGGGAGATACATTGGTAAGAGCAGAGGACCAGATATACATTAGTTAGAACCAAAATCTCTTACTGTACATATCTACATTTAGCAATGTGAGGGATAGGCTGTTATAGGAATACTATTAAATCCTAATACCTGAAGGACCCATATAAACTGGTAAAAAAATTATGGTCCCTTTTTTCTTTTACTCTTACTCGAGTTCGATTTGTCTCATTGGCAGCCCTTCTGAGAACCTGTTGGTTGTAACATTTGATAACATCCAACAAGTAATTAGGGAACTCATTTCTAGATAAAACTTGCCCTTCTTGAAGTAGGAAATTGTCTAAAAAGCAATAGAAAACTGACTACGAAATTGTGAGCCAATCTTTAGAAAGATCAAAGAAAAGACATTTACAAGAAAATCATGTTTTACAACAAGAAAACATGTACATCAAATATTTTACATAAATAAATAGGCAAAAATACATGAAGACAATTGACACTTTTTTGCACTGCAATATACAGATAATAGGAAATGAAATAAACTTGTCAGACATTTACACATCTAGTTCTTGAGAAATCTGCAGGTGCTTGACATCATAAACGATGAAAAATTTATCGTTTGCTTCGTTAATTACCCCTACTGCAATGCTGCTTTTGGAAAAGTTAAAATGAGTTAAAAGGCAGAAATTAGCAACATAAACTTTTTTTGGGGGGGGGGGATTTCAATAGAATTATCTCATTTTGAGAATGAATTTTTCCTGATCCAGCTGTTAACTGATAATGATGGTTCTCATAGACAGATATTTTTAAAGGGCCTGACAATTGTCTGGCATTTGAAATGGGGGGATAGGAGGGCAGGACACAGGTTTGGCATTGAGAGGGGAAATGGGTGGGCAGGACATGGGTTTGGAATTTAGGGGGGTAGAGGAATAGGATGACAGGACATGGGTTTAGCATTGAGAGGGGGGAATAGGAGGGCAGGATATGGGTTTGGCATTGAGAGAGGGTAAATAGGAGGGCAGGACACAGGTTTGGCATTGTGAAGGGGGGCATATGAGGGCAGGACATGGGTTTGGCATTGAGAGGGGGGCATATGAGGGCAGGACATGGGTTTGGCATTGAGAAGGGGGAATAGGAGGGCAGGATATGGGTTTGGCATTGAGAGGGGGCATAGGAAGGCAGGATAAAGACCACTATTCCTTGGTGCTGAAGTTTCATCAGTGGTTGTATCACTCACTATTGTATCACTTATATTCCCAGTGTTGGGTCCGTGCCGCGCTATAAAGTCCCTTCCTAAATACACAGTATACCCTTCCACAAACCCTGTGACAAGTCACCATACTTGTGACAACAAGATAATCAAAGGTAACATAAAACAGAAACTTCACATGAACACACACATAGCATATACCTGTGTGTTTGGAATCAATTTTACAGGTAAAATCACACGTTTTCCCATATTTTCACATCTTCCTGAAAATGTGAAAAATTCCTGAAACCCGGTGGATTTAAGACATTGTGATAAAGTGTGAAAATGTGAGTTTCCACCTGTGGCTAACCTTATCCAAATTGGAATAATCATCTCACTCCAAACGGTCTGTCTCTCGAATTCTCTTCAATCCTGCCAAATTTGTAACATTAATCATATGAAAACCAACACAAATGCACAAAGTAAAACAAAAAAAGAACAGATTTTCTTGGTTAAAATAAAGTGACATTTTAGATCAGTATATATGTAATGAGCTTTACAATTTGTAAATGGAAATAAAAGAGAAAAATGACACAACATTTTAGTTTCAATGTAAACTGCAGCTGTCAAAACTTCCGTCCGTAAATACGTTAGTCACTTGTAAACCCCAGCTGTCAAAGCTTGAGTCCATAAATGTATTAGTCACTTGTAAACTGCAGCTGTCAAACCTAAAACTCCATAAATGCATAGTCACTCCTTAAAAGAAAACAGTAATTTCAAGAATAACCACAGTTACATACAAAAACAAGAACAGAAATAAAATAACTTAGGCTACTACTATTATAATGTTTTCAAGCTAGACTGAGATATTCTTACAAAAGTACATATTTTAAATAATTTAAACCTAACAGGACATGGCATATTTACAATGGATGATTATATTTCTAATGGTAGTTGGAAGGAAGTTTGATGTGAGGGAGAGGAGGGTGGTTGTTGAGGAGGGTGGTTGTTGAGGAGGGTGGTTGTTGAGGAGGGGAGGGGTGGTTGGAGGGGTAAAGCTTTGAAGCCTAACCAAACAGAAATGATCTTTACGATATCTGACATAGAGACATTTAGAAGCTGAAGGCAAACATTAAATTATTCGGATAGAAAGAGAATAAGCTGAAAGGGCGAAGATATAATTACCTAGTTTTCCAGGAAAAGAAAGTAAAGTTGGATAGTAATTATTGTAGCAAATTATTTCTGAACTCTTCAAGATATATATGTTTTTAACTGCTCAAACTGTTTTCCATATTTGATTCCAATATCCATATAAGTATCTTAAACAAATTCAACATAATAAAACATTAATCTTCTACTAAGATTAATTTATAAATCCTTTACAACTGGAATGCAAATCTTTCTTACCCTGCAGCCAGCCAAACGAAAAAAAATATATATATCTTTTTATAACACCTTTAAAGTAACAAGTTCTTACTTCACAAGTTATATATACAATAATAAAACCCCGAGAATGTCAATTGAGACTTAAATTGCGTCCAAGTCCCATCTTCATAACTTATTTCGTTGTTTCGGCAGGTAATGCTATGCAAATGCTACGCAAAGTGGTCAAACAAGTGTAAATGATGCATAGCAGTTTTTGTACACAGGAACACATAGTATTTTGTACGAGGCAAAATTCAGATCTTTTAAAACTGCTAGACAAAGATTTGACTTGATTCCCTGGCTGAGATAAACAAATTAGAGTGAATTATTGATTTGGCATTTGAAGAATAACTTTTTTCAATATAAAACTGTGATATCACACCAAGACCTTAAGACAAACCACTATCTTGTTTTCATATAATATTTGCAAATGATATTGAAATCTGGTCAACAATTTGTTCACACCTACCAAGTATCATTCAAAAAGAGTCAGCGAGTAATTACACTCAGAAACTTGGCGAGAGTTGTCCACCAAATGAATATTCATGAATAATTCATTAACGAAGTTGATGCAACCCTCAATGTTTTTTGTCATCTGCGGACACTTGTCATAGTTAGTATGAATTACAGAACACAGAATAAAACTTCCATGGAAAGTTCAAACTTTTGGATTGTTTACTCAACCTTTTTTGAAATAAATCTTGGCCACCTGTCCATTTAATGAGTCAATTGTCTATAGGTGTGCCAGGACTATTAGTCATATTATATTGATGTCAGCAACAGAAACATTAATAATAATCACTAACAGGTCCTAACAATAAAACTTAAAAACCAACGAGATCCCTAATCTAATCTAATCTGATCAGGGATAATCACATCATCTCAGTCTTCCAATTAAAAATTCATAAAGTTTTGGTTCTACAGTAGTCTTTGCTAATTAAAATCACTAACAGGTCCTAATAATTGTTTTATAAAGACAAGGAGATTCCTAATCTGGTCTAATCTAATCTGATCTGGGCTAATCACATCTTCTCAGTCTTCCAATTAAACATTCATAAAGTTTTGGTTCTACAGTTGCCTTTGCTTTTAATCCTCTTCTCTTTTCTTCTTTGGTAAATAAAGAAGAAAGCAGCTATCACTAATATGAAATCAAGGAGTTGGAAAAGTTTATCAAGTTTAACAAGTATTCTTTTAATTTGAGAAACATCAGGATGTATACCTTTCACTAGCAACCAGAAAAAAAAAGTTACTGCTCAATTATTACCCCACACCCTCTCTTTCCCTCCCCTATCCCCTTTCCCTTCCCCCTTCCACAAGCAATATTACGGTTAACATGCTCAAATAGTTCAGACGCAGTCAAACAATCAGTCTGGCATTTCGATATTTATGATTGGCATCACTATCCGTTGAGGTTGTTCGATGTTTGAGACTTTAGTCAGCCGGAAGAAATCGTTTTCCACTTCCTCTTCTCCCTCTGGTGCCTCTATCCTTCCAAATTCTACCGTGATGTTGCCGTACTCTCTCAGGAAAGGACAAATGTCGAGGATGAACGTGCAGAAATCTTTGCGGATACCAAACCACCCTATAAATCAAAACGAATGAGAAATAGAACTACTTTAAGAAACCAACAGGACACAGAATGTAACGGAATGTAGTAAAGGCCTAAATCCTTGACATTTTCTTTAAATTTATTCAAAGCAGAGCTTGTTTGATGATTTTGTTGAAATTACTACTTGTTATAAAAAATATTATAGAAATCAAGTTCCACATACAGAACTATTTAGCCAGGTTTCAAACAGTAACAAAATTTTGCTAAAAATTTGTTCTCCGATGTGATTAAACAGTTATAACGAAATTAATTTAAAATTGCTCAAATTCGATGAAGGGATAGTTAAGAATTCTCACCTTAACATTTTCATGAAAAACAAAATTCTACGACAATGTCTTGGTTTGTTCAATTTGCACTTTGAGTGACATTTTCTCTGTCAAGGGTTTGAAAAGTTTCAAGGGAATTGTAACCAAATGAATGCAAAACGGATTCTTTATTCTATTTATCATTATCCATGTTTACACTTGTTTGAGACGACATTCCATCTCATAAATAATGCATATTGTCTATTGTATATTATACCAGGGCTATTGCCATCTGTTACTCCAGATAATCAGTGCAAGCACTAGTCTCCAGGCATCATCTGTACAGTTGTCGCTCTCCAAACGTTTTATTATTTCATTTGGTTTTTTATCTTGTGATGTGATTTGCGTTTACTCTCGATATGAGACACAATCTTGGAATGTTAGCTTTGTGTCCTATGAAGTCTAGGTTACATGAGACCTAGTAAAACCATCGGGATGAATTATTTTAACATTTCAGTTTCTTAAACACCTCCCCCTCCACTGTCCCCCTGCCTCCTCCTATCCCCAAAAGAGAGGGTTTTTCTCTCTAGATTAAATGACAGGAGAATAATTATCTTTCCAGATGCTTTCTAAAAATCACAGGAAGCTCAGGAGGCTACAGGTTAGCTTACATTCTAGTATATTATTTGAAAAGTATTGACAAATTTTGACCTATTCAGATAACGTACTTTGCCTCAGATATTTTTTCGGTAGTTTTGTGATAAGATTAGAACCTTCAAAGAAGCTTGTTCCTTCAAAAGGAACCAGACTATAGAACCCTCCAAACTAAGCCTCTATTTTATAAACATCCACTAAAACAAAACGACAAAAAGGTAAGACTCTGTGGCTTTTCATTTCACTTCCAACACATCGCATCACAAGTTTATTATAATCAATCCAATGATGATGAATTGGGTGAGGGGGGTAGGGTTGGGGACTGGTGTTGAAGAGGGGGAGAGCTAGCAAGATCAAGAAACCAGAGGAATCATAGCCAGAAACATTACTATCGAGTTCAGATGGTGAGAAGAGCCATAAATTTAGTCAAGAAATTATAAAACAAGAAGCTACGCATTTTTTTGTAATCAAGCAAATTTAAACTTGTAGGGAAAATGGGGCCGAAAATATTACTGAATATAGCTGCACGGTTTAGTCCATATTAGTGAATATAATGCGCACATTGTCGTTCATACATTACACACAAAAAACCCAGAGAGTTGAGGAAATATGATATCACTTTCACAATACAAAACTAAGCCAGTGAGCCATTTGCTCACCACACTTGAGAAAAACATCCTAGGTTGCACTGAAGCCAAATAACATAAAAGTCGACAAACAAGAAATTTGTCACCCGTGTGTAATATATGTTTCTTTTGCATTCATTTTTATACCGCTTCATTGCTTTTCATACAGCTTGTTTGTATTACCATTGCAATTCTGTCATTATGAAAACGTTGTAAAATATCCTAGTATGCTTTTACGACTATTTGGGACATAATGGGAAATTTTCAAATCTATAATGTCAAAAGTAATGAAAGCAATAAACTGATTTTTTTTATTAGTTGTGGTTATACAGCATCTATGACAAGTTTGTGAGGGGGGGGGGGGGGGCAGGATGGTTAGACATATACAGATTTTAGCATTCATCAGAAATAAGATGGGTGTAAAGACAAGGATATCAAGAGAAGTTTTTTGCCTCACCTGAATTGGTTGAAATTAATAAATTTAATTAACTTACACTTGGTAAAGGTTAAAATGGATTTATGTGGTATAAATAAAATAATTAAAATTAAAACGATAAATCTGTGGATTATTAATTGAAAGTTACATGCCACATGAAGAAAAACCCTTGTCTCATTCTTGTTACACATATAATACTTCAAACGACTGTGGAAAAGCTACAAGATTAAAACTAGCAATTTAATCTGATCTAATTTATGACACGTAACGAGAGAAAAGACAAGATGAGATAAAATAAGACTTACCAGACACCTACAGAAGGAAAAACTTAGTCTATCATGATACCGTTTACCCGAATAAATTAATCCATAATTTATTCATTTTTTAACACGATTACAGAGTATCATAGTACCTCATACATAATTTAACGTACACGACAAAACCTTATCTCATGTTAGAAAATATTCCGTTTCTGCTCATGTTTCACATAAAACTCTGGATGAGGGTACATACCCGATATCATATATCTATATATATATATTTCTTTCATAATGCATGGTTGGATAATCCAACATATTGCAATATATACCAATATATATATATATATATATTTAAAGTATCAAGCCATCTCCTAATGATCCATGTTTTGTTCCCCTGGGTTTTCATTCACACCCCTTCACCTGACATGTAATATCTCAGTGACACTAAATAACCCCTGCAATTCTACTTTTAGTTCTACCCCCTCACTATATATCGACCCAATTTCGTATCTGGTATTCCATTTTTTCATGATGTTACGATTCCCTGTTCTAAAATTAAATCCTTATCTATTCGATAAAACTGCCACAAAAGTATTAAGCCCGGCTGTCCACCATCGAAATACAGCAGAGGTCAACTTAGAAGGGACCATACCAAAGCCTCAATGAACCCAAAAGTGCATTCTACATTTATAGCTTAAACTCTACTTGGAAACATGTGACCGATACTTTGAGAATTTGGTGGTTTTTGAAATAATTACTACCATAATCATATTCACACCCTAGAGAGAGAGAGAGAGCTACGTACAGTACATGTGCCCAATGTTTGTAATAATTGTGAAAACATATTTCAAAGCCATTTCAGTTCTTTTGGATCGTGATGGTATCATCATGATAGGGATGTTACGTCTTTCCTTCATGTTATTACTCTACAGTTCCTCATGTTGCTTCATTCAGGTTTTGTTTCACTTATACAAGCTGTACATACCTCTCAATTATTGGGAGCTGACCATGGATCACTTTACAGTTAAGCTATTAAAGAGCGGGTATCATGTGTGGTCCAAATCATGCTCTGCTATCATGTACGTCAAAGGTCTCTTTTACAAAATGATTATGAACATTATTACATTATTTACATCATTTTTATGTACATTATTATCGTGTATTCTATATTATCGTCATACATATTATTAATGTGTACTTTTATATTATCATTGTGTACTTTTATATTACCACTGTGTATTTGTATATTATCCGTGTGTACATTATATTATCATTGTGTATTTGTATATTATCCTCGCGTACTTTATATTGTCATTCTGTATTTGTATATTATCCTTGTGTACTTTATATTATCATTGTGTATTTGTTTATTATCCTTGTGTACATTATATTGTCATTGTGTATTTGTATATTATCCTTGTGAACTTTTTATTATCATTCTGTATTTGTATATTATCATGTACTTTTCTACTAATCATCTTTTACCTTTAATAGTAATCATTAATGTACTTTTATATGATCCATCGGTACTTCATATCATATATATCATTGTAAAAACAAAACCATTAAATTTTAGCTCAATTGCCATGACAACAGCATTCTCTATGCTGTTGCCAGATGCAATTTCACAAAATACCAACAAATTGGAAAATGTAGACCATCGCAAAATAATGCTGAGGATGTGGTTTTGATCAACAGGTGCCACCAGAATATTCCTTTGCTCCATTTTCCGTCTTCACCTGCAAAAATCCCCACAGCTTTGCTTAAAGGAAATTTTTAGTGGCAGTTTATTGGCCATGCATTTTTTTCATCACCAGAGTCCTAGTTCAGGGAGTTTTCATCCTATGATGCAGGAGAGGTGAATTTTTGGACCTTGGGCCGACTTAATCTAATATATTTTGAACAGTGGAGAACGATGAGCGACTGTGATGTCATCGCAGAACTTTGTGTTCAGGGGCTGCAGGGAGACTTTCATTAGCAAGCTACACTGTAGCGAGGAAAGTTCAAATTTCTGGAAGTAAAATAGCGATTTAGATGGGAATTTCCCGGTGAAGTTGCAAGTTTAGCAATCGTTAAAAACGTTCCAGAATTCCCTAACTAGTTCTTCTTTATAATATGTTCTTCAGATATTTAGAGATTTTTTTTTTTTATCACAGCTGTACGGGGAAGTCTGCACACATTCCTGTGTATTGTATCATGGCCAAGCTATTAGAGTGAGATCTGATCGATTCTGAACAATGTGCCGAACTGACGTCACGTCTTAATCTATTCAGTGTTAAAGATTCGATACTTAGGGCGATACAATGACCAAAAAATTATATGACCTAAAGGGACTGGATCCCATTTTTCACTAAAAAATTTGTGTAACCATTGGAGACTGTGACTTGATCCAAACATTGCACGAAGCCTAAACGAAAACACATACTTCGATGACCTATTTGTATTTTATGATCAAAAAAGGATGGAAAATAGGGGCCTCAAACTAGCTTCAAAGGTCACATCTGTCAGGACGAAGCAAAGGTGAATGACAAACATTATATCATAGTGTATAGATCTAACAAGTGAAAGGCAACCCTGACAATAAAATGGGGGGGAAAAAATTCTGCTTCTTCTTCTTCTTGTCCTTGCTCCATCCTTCGTTAGTCGACTTCTGTTTTTTGGCTTTATCATGATTGAATACATATGACAAGTAAGGTATGAGACTGTCTAGATTCCTGAGTGCAAAAAAGGGGAAAGAATATTAAAGAAAGAAGCACTCATGCAAAACACTTTGCAAGTCAAACAAGAGAGGTAGGTGATTGAACTAAGAGGCCCTGCGATGAACTACTGTATACAGGTAAAAAATCTGTCACCTACTAACTCTAGTGACACCAGCAAAAGGTCAGTGGTATTGCCCCAAAACTTTAGCATACAGGTCATAAAGAAATACTACCAAAGGCTTGCATCGACTACCACCAAAAACTTCCTCCTAGAGGTTATGACCCTCAAACCCAGAAATAGATATTGGACAGGTCCAGTGAAGTGGGAAAACCTGTGCAAGGAAGTTGACAATCGAAAGAAAATCCAAAAAGTCTGATGATTGTTGACCATTTTTGGGGGAGGCATTCTAGCATATTTTGGGAGAGTAATTCAAGCATATTTCGGCAGGTTTTTGCTCCTGCAGACCTTGAAAGGTTCATCCAAGTTTTGCTCCCAAATGTGCTAGAGAGCCAATCAAAGCTCTGGCTCTTGCTTTCAAAGTTAAATGAGCCTTTTACTGCAATGCGCTGTAATTTATGTTGCCTTTTCGAGGGCAGTATCTTATATCCCTTATATATAGAGATCCCATATATAAAGAGAGCCAATCAATGCTCTCACACTTGCTTTCAAAGTTAAATGAGCCTTTTACTGCAATGCGCTGTAATTTATGTTGCCTTTTCGGGGGCAGTATCTTATATCCCTTATATATAGATCTCCCATATATATACAGTAGAGAGCCAACCAATGCTCTGGCTCTTTCTTTCAAAGTTAAATGAGCCTTTTACTGCAATGCGCTGTAATTTATGTTGCCTTTTCGGGGGCGGTATCTTATTTCTATTACATTTCGCACTCTTTAGTGCTGTCAGAGAAATTGCTTCTTTCTCCTTCTTTTTTTTCTTTCTGTTTTATAGTGGTGGGTGAGAATTACCTCCAGGAAAGTACGGAAATTCGAAAAGAAAGTTGAAAAAGTCTAAAAGGACAAAGATATTGATAAAATAACCTACAGAAAAGCAACATGCAACGTGGCAAAGTCATCATGTTTCTGAAGTGCAGGAGGTCTACATAAACTCATTGTGCAGGAGGGCTACAGTACCTCACTGTGAGAAACACCTTTCTATAGTGCAGGTGTACAGTACCTCATTGTGAGAATCAAATTTCTCTAGTGCA
The DNA here is from genome assembly GCF_037975245.1 of Apostichopus japonicus. NCBI lineage: Eukaryota > Metazoa > Echinodermata > Holothuroidea > Aspidochirotida > Stichopodidae > Apostichopus > Apostichopus japonicus. The sequence goes on along the minus strand of NC_092574.1, from coordinate 24,367,967 downwards.
GGTCAACAGTATCTCATTGTGAGAAACACCTTTCTATGGTGAAGGTCTACAGAACCTCATTTTGAGAATCACGTTTCTGTGGTGCAGGAGGTCTATAGTACCTCATTGTGAAAAACACCTTTCTACCTTATAGTGCAGGTCTACAGGACCTCATTGTGAGAATCAAGTTTCTGTAGAGTAGGTCTACAGAACCTCATTTTGAGAACCCCTATTCTGTGCTGCAGGAGGTCTACAGTTCCTCATTGTGCAGGAGGTTTACAGAACCTCATTGTGAGAATACTGTTTCGATGCAATTGTTTATCCATACTTTTCATACTGTATTAAACAGACGAAGGTCATGAAATTGCTATAACATCTATAAAAGGAAATTCCAGCCATTTATGAGAAGAACTTTAAGACAATGAGATGGGTATTACGGTGATATAGAGTAGTTGATACAGTACATAACAGAGAATAACAAACCAGTCTGTGATATCCAAGACAATGAATTTAATTTCAGGGTTTGTCTCTCAGTTAATTCACACTACCACCACTGTGGGAAGTCAGATCAGAATAAAGGATATCAAATTGACGATTAAATTTATCATCTTTACGGAATAATTCCAGATTTTTTGTCAGAGGGATTTAAAATAAATTTTGTGATGGTACAGTACATTCAGTACTGCAATCCCATTCGTAAACAATTTACTTTTATTATGTAGCTTGACAAGTCAAGTTTCATTTCAAAGCAACAAACTTAGCATTAAAGAGAATTGTTTGTTGTATTGTATTTTTTTTTTCTCAATTATATTGCTTTAAGGTACAAGATTAATACCGATCTACAGTATGTAAAGGTGTCCAACCGACAAAATTTTAAGCGCTGAAGTCAACTCTATATTCACTTGCTCATTTAAGCTTTACTTTAATATATTTTAATTAGATTTAAGAATTTAATTCAGATTAATACTGAGCTATGAAAAAGTGACAAAGTTCCAAAATGTTTAAGACTTAAAGTTAACACTAATCTATCTCATTTGTCCAACTACTACATCGCTCTGGTGGCAAAATAGTATTTCTATTTCTCTCCCTTTTCATTTTTTCGGTAATACCCTAGATTGCTCTCAGATGACCGACCTCCCCATAGCAATAGTATCAGAATATACATTTCAAGGAGCTGCTCCTCTTGACATGTTTTATAGCACTTCCTTCTAGCTCGATCAAGAATTATTCACAGACCATTACTTCAGGTAGCGTAAGATATTAGTGGAATCAAATGTTCCAGTTGACTGACAGGCAATTAAAATTCCCATTTTCGTGGCGCATCTCTCATCGGAGAATGTAACGTTCGCTAATTCCAATGCCTCTTAATTTATTCATAGAAGATTGGCCGGGGTACTAACCTGAATCAGTTTCACTATTGTCTGAAAAAAAACGTTGCTTGCAGCTCTTGTTTGTACATTGTTTAAGGAGACATTGCAACATATTCTTTGGTAATGCATTTTTATGTATTTTTTGTTTCTAAATTTTCTGTTCGATATTTGAAAGTGCAGGTCAGAGACACGTTCCTAAAGGCTTTACGTCTGCGGTCAGAGGCCCGCAGTCTCGTAAGGGCTCTAGTCGGGGAGTGCGACAGATTGTGATGAGCTACTGTACTATAAGTAGAATTTCCCATTTGTCTATTTGATATTTAATGTGCAGTTGTTTGGTACAAATTTCACTTCAACAAACATGGTGCTTTCTTCTCATGATTATAATTTTAGAGCAAGGCTAGGCTACTTTATCTTCCATATCAAAGTGTGGTAGTCTTGCCTTAAGTAGTATCATTATCACTGTTTTGACAAACAACAATGTCAATGATATATGATTTTGTTGCTCTCTCAAATATATGCTAACAACTGCCCACTTTTCCAATTTGTTGATTCATTTCTTTAAAAATCAAAATCACTACTGGTCAGAAAGAACCACTGTTGCAATAAATCAAAACTTGTGTAAATAAGAAGATTTGCATACTATCTACAATGGGGACTGAGCATGTAATTATCATGCAGAGCAAAATATAGAATTCACTAGAGCTACAAAAATTTAATTCATAACCTCCACCCTTTTGCTCCAAGAACACTTGTATGGATGTTTCGCCACACTTACTGTACAGTAGGTTTTCTTTGGTTGGTATCATCTTTAATCTATCATGTACAGTAGGTTTTTTTTCTGCTGGCACTTGATTAAAACGTAGCTTCCTCCTTGCTTCCCACTTTGACAGCTCAAGTTTTTTGTCTTTCTTTTTTTGATAGATTAAAGATGATACCAACCAAAGAAATGCACTTTGTTGAGCACACTCATGGGTAGGCACAATATGCAACATCAACATTATAGGTTCAACGTTGAGGACTAATCCCAAAGAATCCTTAGACGGGGGAAACCACTTCACTAATTACCTATTACTCATTTGCATGTTACTATGCATTCCTTTGATGGCCAATTTACTTTCCTTTGACATCAAGATTCTCTTCTCTTGTTTTTCCTTCTTTTTTTTTTGTAAACGGAAAGTAGATGTCACCTTCAACTGTAAAAAACTTTGACTATAAAATCCGTTTTAGTAAAATTACAAAGAAAATTGAAAGTACCATACTCACAGTGGTTTCCACTTCGCTGGCCGAACGACGTCGGAATAAGAACGAGTAGGGTAATGTATAGAGGGCAGCAGACTGCTATATAAGGAAGATCGTTGTTATTGTCTAATCGATGCACGAGTAAGACCTGCAAGATGACAAAATGAATAACTTGGTTCAGTGATACTTTCTCACTAGGGATCTTCGATCAGGTTCTATAAATCTAGCGACAGAAAAGTCTCTCACAGAGTCTAAGAGTCAAAATAAAATAAAACTGTTAGCAAACTGCCTATCCACTAGAGAGCCTGTGTAGGAGAATGTGTAAAGTAAGTTGGCCTGACGTTTCGATCCTAGCAGGATCTTCTTCAAAGGCTAAATGACAAGTAACAGTAACAGAAGGGACAAAAACACACACAGATTACAGACAGGTTAATGAGCATGGTGAACACAAAGAGATAGATGTAAGGGGATTAGTAGACAAGGGATGGAAAGAAGAAAGAGTCTAAGAGTGATGGAAAAAATGCCTAAGATATTATTTAAATATCTTTTGAAACTTTTGAAACTTAAGGTCTAAGAGGTTTCAATGCTCTTCCCACCACTTGTTAGTACTGGTCAATCTCCTAAACATCTTTAAAAAGTCGCCTCAATACACATTTATTCAAAACTGCTCTTAATTGTTGTAAGTTTTGTCATTTTGAAAAGTTTCAAAAGTTTTATAGTTTAAATTGTTTGTAGTTTTGTAATAGCACCTGTGAATGTTGTAATGATGGATATTGTTGCGCTTTATTATTATTGTTTCATTATTGATATTAATATTAACTTCAAATTTCATGCAACATTAAAACTCAGATCTATAGTTGAGTGGAAAGGAATTCACTTTTCTTGCAAAGTTTAAGGCATTAATTTGTTACAACAGTATACAGTATATATACTGTGCTGTACATATGTTAACACAATACAAATGAAAGACAAGTAAAGTCCTCTGTCTATCTCTGTCTATTCAAAATCAGAAGATCCTTGACCTTGCTGATAGTATGTATTTTTTGTGATGCTTTAAATATCTGCAAACATTATTAGATAAATACCAATGATATCACAAAAGTGCACCTCCTAATATGATTTCGATATCGCTTGGGATGCCAAATGCGTCAATAATTAAGTTAATTAAAGTAAACTTCTTTTTCCTTTTCTTGTTTTCAAATCTGTCACATTTATTTCTGCTCTCCAGCAGTGTAGTAGTGATCTTTGACAGTTAGATCTAATGTCAGTCGAAGACTGAATGACTCTATTCTCCTGTGAGGTGCATAACAAGTCAAAAATTCCTCTTTTTTTTATATATATATATATATTTTTGGGGGATGTCTACAGCACATTCAATTCTCTCCAGTTGTTTCCTTTATCAGTTCTTGAAGACTGAAAGAGCCGGTGCACCTTCAAAAATATGATCTGAGATATTAAAATGATGTGATATATTGTACAATTCTGATGAATATTCAGTGTGATATTTGCATATTAATATCAAGCCTTTTAAACTGACATTTGTAATCGTATAATGCTCAAGATAAAGTTACCATTTTAGATCTATCTATGGAAGACTAAAGTCTGTGGGTAATTGTACAGTAACTCTCCAGATAACATTCACATTTTATTCTTCTGTTCAATATATGGCGCCTACAGTATATATATTGTAACTGTATAGATAAACAGAAGCATGGTGGGCTCATAATTGACGCACTTAAGGATTTGATCAACAATGTCCATCAAGGAAAAATCAAAATCACTCAACTGTATGCATTTTTCATATATATATGTTTAGTTCCTCAGAAATCCAATGATTTCAAAATATTTATTGTTCTGTGCCTACACAATGTACAATTCAGCAGAATTTGACCACAAAATGTCTGCCATGTCAAGTTTCTTCATACACCCAAATTGACACATTCGTCGAAAGCTAAACTGTAATTTTTGTGTAAGTATACATCAATTGACTGTGGATGCTTTTTGCTATGCTCTGAGCCCCTAAGCTCAGATAGGGCAGGTCCCAGAGAGTAGTGGTATTAAATTGAGGTAATTTTGGTTATTTTTAGGGAGTAAGATTTTCAGATGCCAAAAATACATGCAAAACTGGGGAGAAGGGTGCTAAAAGCTTAAAAAAAAACACAATTTGGTCATCATGTACCTGAAAAGGATTCAAACTCATGAAGTATGTAACACTGTTTGGCTGCAAAAAGTTTAGGTTGCCTGCTGTATCATTGCTAGTAATAATTGATGGTGCATCAATTACGAAGGTGCGTCAGTTATGAAGCCTTAACTATGCTGTACATGGTTTTGCAAGAGTACTGCAAGTAGACTGAAAAAGTTACATTAAAATTCAAACATGTGGAATATTAATGAGTTGATATCTTGGCTACAATATCAACAGTCAGTTTGAAAGAACAAAGAATTGGTGAAAGTGCAGGGAATCAAACCCTTTGTGACTGTCAAATCTTGCAATGTGTTTTACCAACATGAATATAACACTGAAAGGATCCCTACTGTATATGTTAACATCATTGTGGCAAAAAGCCCTTTCCTTTACCGTCTGTGCCATGAGGTCACACTAAATAACACAGTAAGCCACAATGCCCAACTGATGATGACCTAACTCAGCCATTGTTGTTAAGTGCCTGTAAATCATGGATAGTGGTGCAGGCGCGTAGCCAGGAATTTGCCAAGGGAGGGGCGAAACTGTAGATTCGGCATTGCAAACTATCTAAGCCTAGCGCCACCATGTTGGCGCGAAGCGTACAAGAAAATTTTGACTGAAAATGCCTCCCAGATTGCTGGAAATGGCACTTCCCAGGCCTTGTTAGTTGCATCTTAGCATTTTCTCTTTTGAAAATACTAGCGATATCATAAAAACATTAAAAAAAAATTTTTTAAATATGCTCAAGGGGGGGCGGCTGCCCACTTCGCCCCACCTTGGCTATGCGCCTATAGTTGTGCAGTATGCCTGTAGATGCTAAAGACTACGGTACATATACGACAGACCAAGATATTGCCAGTTTTAAGTCACATCTGTATCAGTTGGGAAACTGAACAACATTTTATGTAGTCGGTCAATGTAGTCGGTCAATGTAGTCGGTCAGTCAGTCAGTCAGTTGTAACTGGTTAGTCGGTCAGTGTAGTCAGACAGTCGGTCAGTCAGTTGCAGCTGTTTAGGTCAGTCAGCCAGTCCGTCAGTCAATCAGTCAGTGAGTTGTAACTGAATAGTCGGTCAGTGTGGTCACTCAGTCATCCAGTCAGTCAGTAGTAGCTGATTAGTCGGTCAGTGTAGTGGGTCAGTCAGTCAGTCAATTATAGCTGATTATTTGGTCAGTATAGTCAGTCAGTCAGTCAATCAGTCGTTCGGACAGTTGTAGCTGGTTAATTGGTCAGTCAGCCAGTCAATCAGTCAATCAGTCAGTCAGTTGTAACTGAATAGTTGGTCAGTGTAGTCGGTCAGTCAATCAGTCAGTCAGTACAGTAGTAGCTGATTGATCGGTCAGTGTAGTGTCAGTCAGTCAGTTATAGCTGATTAGTTTGTCAGTATAGTCAGCCAGTCAGTCGGTCAGCTGCACCCGATTAGTCGGTAAGTTGTAAGTCTGTAGTTTGCAGTTCACGACGATAACAAACTAAATAACGGTGGAGTGGTGTTTCACTGTACAACTATATTGTTTCCCTATGTTTACACTATGAAATCAATTTGTCACAGAATTGTTCTCCTTTTGTGACTAGTACTGCAGTGCAAACATCGGCTTACAGGAGGCAGCAGCTTGAGAAAAAGTGTCTGATTTCAGTAACCTACAAAGAAGTACTTGTGAACCTTCTAATAAATACGCCAGACATCTCGGTATTGTAAATCAAGGACGAAGAGGAAGCGTGTTCGCTTAAAGCTTCGCTTGTAAAATCAGGATTGTTAACTACAAGGAGGATGATATCTAATGACTCGATCCATCCTCAGGAAATTTACAACTTATGAAATCTTCACCATTGAATGCAAGTTTTTAGTCCTTTAGAATGATACTCTCAGAAACGTGAGTTTGATTTTAATAAGGATGAACAGAGCTTTCTGGAAGCATGAAAAAAGTGTTACATTTTTTTCTACTCCCACAGAAAAATTGAGAAAAGTTTGAAAAAGAAATTTAAAAAAAAATAAATAAATCAACAACAACAAGAACAGCAGGAAAATAATAAAGTAGAGGTTAGAGAATACACACAAATTTTAAACTGCAATTATGCTAAGCAATCACGTGAAAGCTGACGATTTGACCTACGGAATTTATGGCTGAAGTTGACAGGAGAGGGAATTATTGTTGATGGGAGTACAAAGTCTAACAGTCAGTGTGTACGGGTATATTTAGTCAATCTTCTCATCTAACCAACTATATCTGTAGAAGGATTGGGTATTGCATAAACTCTGGGAAATTTGCCCAAAATCACAGAGAAATATGAGTGTTACTGAGGCAACCGTTTTGCATTGATTTTTGGTGAATTGTGATTACTATTCGATATGTACAGAACCTATCATGATACACTCTAGTCATGTTTTAATTTACAACAACAAAATGAATAACTTTTTAAAACAAAAAGCCTGGGTTGTTTTCCAGTTTTGCCTATTACAATTGTGTGGCTCAGTACTACTTTTCACATGTGATTATGTAAACTACTGTATATATGTGATTGAGCGGTGGCACTTTTATATCTTAATGGTATTAAATTACTGTCGTTATGACTCATTAACCTTCATTCATTGCGCAAACACATTAGCACGGTATCTTGGATTAATTTCAACCGTAGACTGTAGGAATACCGGAGCTGCAACGCTAGATAGAACCATGGCAAAATTAGCGAGTAAAAGTAAAAGATCTTCACTCCCTAGTTGCCAGAAGATTTGCAAGACTTCTAGAAACAAGTGGCTGTGTCCACAGAAATATCCTTACCTGTGCTGTACAGTACATGTGTACTGTGTACTGTGTGCTGCATGTGTGTGTGTACTGTATGTAAAGAATATGTCACATGTGGTATGACAGGTATATGATAACTTATTAAAGATCAACACACCAGCAAGAGGTAATTCTGTGTAAATTGTCAGATTTAGAGTGCACCCTGTACAATAATAATATGTACGTAAGACACTCTCACTGACAGTTATAGAAAGCCATTAACACACATTCACACGGTAAGTAGAATCACTGTGGCTTAGTGGTACGGATGTACTGTAGGTCTGAGACACCAAGGTTTGGGTTCGATTCGTACCTAAGCTTGATGACTCCCAAGAGGACGAAATCGGACCATGAAGTGGAGTTTCTCTGGTGTGTTGATCTTCAATAAATATTCTCTGTCTACAATTGTAAATATTTCAGAAATTTATATAATCGGAATCATGACACCCACTGTGTAAATGGTTTCAAAACTCGTATGACTACATAAAGGTCCTCAGTGTTGGCCCCAAATTACAGTTCACCAGAGATCGGTAGAAATTATGCTAGTTTTTTCAACATATTTTCATGGACTCTGATCCTCCCAAATTTAGTTCCAGCGATTGAGGGATGAACGATAGAAAAACTATTGACCAGCTGGCGTTTCAGTGGATACTGTACCTACTTTTATAGTGACATTAAAATGATTTTTTCTTTTGTAATTTGAGCATGGTGGCCATTATCTAATTTTCTAGCATATTTGGGGGCAATACTGATGACCGTTACACATGTAGACCAGACTTTGATGTAGCTACTTTATTTACCCGGTATGATCACTCAAAATTTATAACTTAGTTTCACTATCATGAAAAGCGCCGGGTGTTCAACGTTCCATGAACGATCATGTTGCAGCGATTTCTAATTGACATGGGATTTTTTTATATCGCCCTTGTTTCAAAGAACTTCAGAATTCTCACTTCTCACGCACAGACTGGTATGACCTTTAACTGCCATTTATCTGCTAGATTTTGAATGAGCCATGATATCAGCTTTATACGTATATAAAGAATGAGTGGCACGCTATCCTGCAGTCAGTGAAGATCCAGGGCGGAGAGAAAACCTCAGGAGTCAGGACCCTGGATGAAGGGGAACGAGTCACTACCTTCTTACTCAAAGTAGGCATGAGCCGTAACTACGAAGCCAAAGCTGGTTTTATCACCAAAGGCTAGACATACCACAATGCCAAAGACAGAATATGAAAATACAAACATTTTACAAGACTTAATTTTGTACTCTATATTATAAAAGGAAGGCATTAACTTCAATCTTGTGAAACTCAATACATTCCACCTAACCAATCACATTCCCCCACCCCCCTCCACTGCCCTGTCCACTGCCCTGTCCACTTATGATTGTCTGCACAAAGTCACGATCATCAATCGATGAAACAAGTCACTTTCTCTTTAATTTATTTGTTGCATTATATTTTGCTTTAAATAGAAGACTTTATACATTCAACCTTAAGTGTTACCCTAGTGATGAACAAAACTGTAACAAGCTTCCTTTTGATTAAAGACTTTTTGACTCTTTGGCTTTCAGCAAAGCTGTATCCCAACTCAGAAGAATAGATGCTCTAATTGTATATCGATCAAATATATACACTGTACTGTATACCTTACACAGTGTGGCACATGAAAGGCAAATGCACTAAAATGACATGTCAATGGATTGAAATACAGTATACTCACCTCAAAGGTTAAAAGAGGGACAACCAGGGCAAGGGCCCCTACGGCTGCTCTTAAGTGGGCCCTCCTCTGTTCAGCCATGAGATCTGGGGCCCTGAGAATTAGTATGGACCAAATGATGTAATAGAGCACAATGAGGCACATTAGACAGGTGAGAATCCAGACAGGAATGAAGACAGCCTGAAAGTAGAAAGGAGCAGTTCAGTTACAATGGACGTAATGTATACATCAACCGAACCGAACCGTATACATCAACCGAACCGAAATGGTTTAACCACTTGAAGAAACCAAGAGAGTTAGTTGACTTACTTTAGTGAGGCCACAGCACCAGTTTACATACACATACATAAGAACATTAAACAGAAAAAACTTATTATTAAAGTGGAGTGACCATTAATGACTTCAAGTGATCAGCTAGGTTCTTGCACAGTCTTTAATCCTGATCAAAGTAGGAAGTTCATCCAAGCATTTATTTGGGCAGTAATCATGTTTACAAGGTTTTCAGTTTTTTTTCTTCTTACTTTCTTTGATCGCAGATGACCTTTGACCTCTACCAATTTCGATAGGATTCTTGTATGATGAACACACAAACTATGAACTTCAAACTAAGATTTTCCTTTTGAGTTTGATCGTGTATTTTCCTACTTGGATCAGATCTGAATCAGCCTGTTGTGGTTTTTATTTAGGTCGGGTAACTTTGACAATCTAAACGTTTATTAGCAGTGATACATGAAAGCATTCATATGCTAATGAATGTTTGTCTGCTTGGTAGATCTACTGTAAGCAGCCCTATTCAAATTATTTCCACAGAAAAAGAGCCTGTGAAAGTTTTGCCCAACAAGGTAGAACCTAATAAAAGCCCAAATCTGACATACAGTATATGCACATATCTTGCATTAATACTCTTAACATGTCGTAAATTTCACACAAACTTTGTGTTTTAAGCATTACTGTCCAATTATCATACTACTCTAGCTGTGATAACTTCCTACATAAATCCATTTTTTATGTATTTTTATTTATGTGAGATGCCAACATTTTGTAATTTTCCCCCCCGCTTTTCATCACCTTGTTTTTTACGAAAAATTATGAATATAAATTGGAAAGAACATGAAACGCAGTTTATAGGGCACCCTTGGTGTTTTGAATTTGCATGTATCCTAGGACATGAATGTAGGGTATATATTCAACCTCTTTAAGTATGATTTATGATTCATGTATAAATGTGTGTCAGATTCTAACTCATGGATTGATTGCCGGTAGCATATTTTATGTGGAGATTGTATGCATCAATTTCAAGGTAAATCCAATAAAGTTCTTGAAGTATATATATTTTTTCGCTCCCTGCTTTCTTTAGCCGTTGTCAATAAGTCTCTCGCAAATAAATAGAATATTAAAAGTGTGAATTATCATCATCAAATGATTCACGGCTCCTCAGATCTATGTTTTCTATTATGCTATTAAATTTACAGTTTTTATCACATTTTCTAGTCCGGGCCTTCAATTGTATGTACAGTAGGTGCTTATAGGATCAATATTCAAAGGTTGAATGGATGTTAATAAAAATGAAACCAAAATATTTGGTGGCATTTGAAGCAATGAGGCTTAGCAATCGGGAGGTTCGGGGTTCGATTCCCGGCCGGGTCATAGTAAAATGGGTTTTTCATCCAAGCATCCAGAGTTATCCCATCTGAAATGACTTTCTAAATTGAAAAGATTCCAAATTTGAGTTAAAATGTTGAATTGGAAGCCACCCGACGTGTAAGTTGTAATCCATAAGCCCTTGCGGGTTTCTCCCACATTTGTGGTCGCTTAAGCGTCGTAAAAATAACTGCTGATTATTATTATTATAACATAAAAAGAACGTTGACTGATTTTACCCCAAGTGTCTTTAAGAACAGCCATTTATATTCAAAATGGGTTTCCTAGAATCTCTGTTATAATCCTGTTAATCTTTCAAACTTCTAATCCTCCATCTTATTACTGATTTATTCATGTTTTCATGATTTTACATTTTTACATCTTTTATGCATCATTATTATGTGTCCTATTTATAAATTTTGTAAATTTATACTGGAATAAAAAAATTGAAAAAAAAAATTTAACTGACATTAAAGAACAGTTCTGTGAACAATTAAAAATCAGATCGGTTTATTAATTTTTCCTTCCTCAATAGTTCATGTGAACCCATGGATGATAAGGTTTAATATAAGATGTTAAGGGTAAAAAATGTGGTTGAGTAGATCTTAAAAGAGCATTAACTAAAAAAAAAACAGGTTGATAGATAATGACATATCATAATTAAAAATTTGTTGTTGTTGGAAGGGAGATGGAAGCGGGAGGTGGAGAGAGAGAGGGAGAGCTGCACAATTGTAAAGGAACAGTACCATCAATTAAAGTGGGAGACCGATGCTTGAAAGTGTTAACTTAACTGATTAAACCTCAAGATCAAGGATAAACTTTACACTTCACCGCCATTGAGTACTTATGAGACTATATGTTGAGAACTTATGAGTACTATAGCTGAGTACAAGTGAGTACTATAGTTGAGTACTTATGAGACTATATGTTGAGTACTGACAGTATGAGTACTATACATGTAGTTGAGTACTTAAATGATTACTATAGTTGAGTAATTATGAGACTTTATGTTGAGTACTGACAGTATGAGTACTATCGTTGAGTACTTATAAGTTGAGTACTTATGAGACTATACTGTATGTTGAGTACTTAAGAGTAATTATGAGACTATATGTTGAGTACTAACAGTATGTGTACTATAGTTGAAGTACTTATGAGAATATATGTTGAGTACTTATGAGTTGAGTACTTATGAGACTATACTGTATGTTGAGTGCGTATGAGTACTTATGAGACTATATGTTGAGTACGAACAGTATGATTACTATAGTTGGGTACATATGAGACTATATGTTGAGTACTTATGAGTTGAGTACTTATGAGACTATACTGTATGTTGAGTACTTAAGAGTAATTATGAGACTACGATATATGTTGAGTACTTTCAGTATGTGTACTATAGTTGAGTACATATGAGACTATATGTTGAGTGCTCATGAGTTGAGTACTTATGAGACTTTACTGTATGTTGAGTACTTATGAGTACTTATGAGACTATATGTTGAGTATTAACAGTATGATTACTATAGTTGAGTACATATGAGACTATATGTTGAGTGCTCATGAGCAGGGGTTTAGGCAGCCAGGCAGCCAGCCTTCCAGCTGTGTGTAGCACGGCCGGTTTTGCAAAATGACAGCCTATTTCTCTGTGCACAGCTTGCAAAATATATATGAAGCCGTACAAAGTTTCCACTACTGAGTACGCAAATATACAGAGTCACAGAAATGAGACAACGATGTCAATATTGTATTGGTTTTCTTTTTTTTTTTTGTTCCAGACTTTCCCTAATTTAACAAAAGTTTCTACGGGAACGTTGCCCCTTTAATCCCACAAGGGCCCCTAAAGCTGGGCCCTTGAACCCCGCCGTGAGTACTTCACCTTGCTTAATACAATACATTTACTAGTTTATTGAGTATGGATATGAGTACAGGCATATAAGATGCTAGAATATGCTAGAAGACAAGTTACAGGTATGCATGAACTCAGAAACGGTTTGCCTCTACTGTAGTTATAAAATTTTTACCCCTTTGCAGAGATTGCGCAGATGGAAATTCTATATGGACAAAATATATATTTGGTATTTTGACCAAAACGATGGAGTCAAAAACATGAATAGAAGGCATGCACAAACAAACGTTGACCTCAAGATGTACAGTAATTAGGCCTATTGAGATACAATAACAATAATAATAAAACTAATTAATTTAACCAAAATAATAATAATACTATAAACACCATGAATAACATTCGCTGGACTGGTACAGTCATGGACTCTTCTTACATACAGTAGTCTAATGAAGGATGATAAGAGGGTATTGGTTAAATCGGTGATTCCTTCGAACCACTCGCTTTGCTATTCGCGAAATGTTATTCTTCGACAGACATTACATAAGGTATTAATTCATATTGACTCTATGAAATGCATATAAATACAGCAAAAAAGCCTTACAATATAGTGCCTACAGTTTATGAAAGGAGAGGTCAAGATATTTGTCTGTACATGGATCCAAGACCAAGTAATGTTCCTTCATATCATTGACAAACGTGTAATGTCTATTTTTCTTCTTTTTTACATATTCCTTCGATCTCTACTAATGGGCCAAAATTTTGACAAATAAGTACACGTTTATGATTGTCTGATTATTCCAACCTGATAATGGGTAATTGTGTTTTTTTTTTTGGCTTTTTTTTTAATTTTTTTTTATTTGTTTGGCTCATGACCAGTTGTCCAAGGCAACCAAAAGTTATTAGTTGTTGACATCAAATTCACATATTATTGTAACTAAATACAGTACCCCCAAAATAGGTTAAAAGATATAAATTTGTGTCACCCACTAAGCTGGTGTTCTATTCACTTTACCAGGTAGTTTACATATTTGGTCATAAAATCGTCATATTTTGCTACATATTGATTCAGACAATCATAAAGTATGGGCAGCTGGATATTCAAGGGAAAACCAAAATAATATCATTAAAAATGTGCACTGTTGATAGCACACACAAAAAATGAGTGATCAGACCATTAAGATTGTATGCATACTGAGGCTTTAAACGATTCTTGCCATTGACAGTGATATGACAGAAACAATGTTAATATCGAATGTGTTAATGAGCGACAGAAGACCTTGACTAATTATTGACGACTAGCTACAGTACTTTAAGTGAAAGAAGTACATATCTGTCTAGACACACAGAAACATGTGTCGTGACTAAACTAAATAAATAAATTTGATGCATAAACTAGTGCTAGTTCAAAAGATGGTTACTAGTACAGGTAAGTACTGTACTGTAAGTTGAATCTCAAATTTTGCGCAGTTTGAATTCATGTACAGACAAATGAAACTGCGTCATTACAAAAAACACTATAGAAAAGGGGCTATTCCAACTTGCATGGGCATACGGGTCGACTATATCTAATTTCAGTTGAACCATGGGCGTTAAGTTAATAAGCAGCAGTGCATATATTTCAATTGTGGCATATTCTGTGCATTCATATCGCACCAAACAACTGTGTAAATGCGAAAAACACATTTGAATACCTCTTTTTTTTCTCTTTTTTTTGTGGAATGCAACAACTATATTGTATATAGTTGGTTCAATGCTTTCAAGGACACACTTCTTGTGACACAAAGTTGAACCACTTCATTATTAATGAAACGACAAAAATTACTGTAAATGTAACCGTACTGGGGTCTTTGGTTTCAAAAGCTGATACAGTATCCTTTTTTAGCCTTCAGTGTTAACGAAACGATAAGACTTACAATTATACAAATTTATTTTCAAGAGGACAATTTTGCAAGGCCGGCAGGGCAAGTAAGGAGGAGATGGATGGACCAATCTCTAGTTCCCCCATGGGTCATTCACTTACACAAATTTGAAATTCAAACTGGCACCCAGTCATTTGACTTTATAGTTAAATACAAATTTATACCAATTTGTATTCCTAGGCGGCCGTGTAGAGTGAGTAGAACGAGAGTACGATTGTTGTGCAAAGACAGGGAAGGAATGGAGTGCATTATAAGTTTAAATGAAGGCTTATCGCTACAAATATTGCAAATGTGTGGTTTACTCAAGATTTATTTTGCCGTATATTTCCAGTATCAAATTCAAGTGATTTAGATGTACAGTAGGTGTAGGCTACTGTAGGCCAAATAACTCTACCATCAATCAGACAAGACCATTTCTCTTACGATTGTCAATAATTCTTTCTTGCTTCCATCTGTTTCTTCAATCCTATTTTTGTATTTTGGCCATTCTTGGGGGAAACGAATCTTCTTTCCCCTTCTTATAAATGACACTTAAGTTTAATAAGAACACAGTACTTTGGAAAGCCTGAGGCCAAAAAACCATTAGAGAAAATTGTGACTGAAATCCGACATAATTCTTGTATATCTATATATATATATATATCTATATATATATCTATACGTTTTCCTGAGAATTATAATCATTCCTAAAGCCTTTCAGAAGATGTGTACATTAGCGCAGGATTTAAACGACCATTATCGCATGCTTAGAACATTACTTCATTTCAGTAAAATATTAAGAAAAGGAGCATTTTCAGAGATGGAACTGACTGCAAACTAAGTTGATAAGAATCCCCTCCACCGTTAGTTATCCAACTAATGTACATTTATGTCACACCATCGAGCCATTTCGAGGGACCTATTAGGTATTCGAAAACCACCAGTTCAGCAATCAATTATCCGCTGCAAATATCAAGATCCAGACACAGAAAAAATGCATTGGGATTACTTTGCATAATTTATTGCTTGTAAAATATTTGACAAAGATGAAATAATGATTTTACAGTACTGAAGCAACATTTTACAGTAATTTTAGTGCAGGAATATTCATACTATTCATTAGTGAAAGCATATCAATATAAGTCAAAGAAATATACAAATGTAACAGTCAGGATTTACTACTTATGTAAACCATTGGTGTGTATTTTTGATCATTTTGACATTTCTTAAGGGGGAGGGGAGGGAAGGGGCAGGCCTAGAAATTTCACATCAGTTTTAGCTACTTGCTAAAAAAAAAAACACAAAGTGCTTCAAAAATCTAAAGGATAAAAACCAGTTTGTACTGACAATTTAGATAACGTGCAGGCTCTTGGGAGCAGGCGCTAAATATTTGTCAATGACAGGAACAGAATTTGTGTGATTATTTGACTCCGATGATCCTAACCTGACTTAGCAAGTGTTTACTAAGCTCTCAAAGTCTAATCGCAGAAATATGCAAGCACCTCTTTTGTTTTATCCTACTGGCAATCAGCAAGTAATTAAAATAAATTGCATCTGTTGAGGCTTGAAATGTAGAAGGGTCCCACATTGATGGAAGGAGGGGGGGTATAACCTAGAAATTCCAGCTATCCCACAATTTTTGGTAGAGCCAAAAAATTACTTCAGTTCAGCTGATCCCCATTACACAAAAACAAAAGGCATAAAATATTCTGAATATTTAGAGTACGTATACATGTTAAAGTTTCAAACCAAAGGGCTAGTACTTTTTAAGTATTTCTAATTATTTTGCTTGGGTGGGAAGGGGGATGGGTGGGGCGGGGGTTATCTTGCATAGTAACTTTATCACATTTTGTTATCCTAAAATGGAAATCACAAATGTCAGTGTGGGGGAGGGCCGGAGGGGAGATCCCTCTATCCTGCTGTTAATCGGCCTCCGGTGCTGTGGCTGAGTGGATAAAGGTGGTGGCATTCAAAGCAATAAGGCTTGGCAATCGGGAGGTTCGGTGTTCGATCCCGACTGGGTTATAATAAGGGTGGGTTTTTCATCCAAGAGCAATCTACAATTTTCCCATCTGAAATGATTCTCTAACTTGAAAAGATTCCAAATTTGAGCTACTGTAAAATGATAAATTGGAAGCCGCCCGACGTGAAAGTTGTAATCCATAAGCCCTTGGGGGATTCTTCTGCCTAAGTGTCGTAAAAACAACTGCCTGATTATTATGATAATATCATTATTATGAGGATTAATCTGAAAGAACAGGCCAGTAAACCGCCATAAATTTGTCTGACTTGTTCAACATTTTTAGGGTCAGCGACTGAAGTTAAGTTATCTCATCAATTTCCCAATCCACACCTCTTCATACAATCCATAACTTTGACAATGAGCCAATGTCTTTAACTTTTTTTCTTTCCTGTTGTTAAAAATAGTTAAACTCCTTAAAGGTCACCAAGAGTCTATTGCCCACTTTTTAACCTGCTAAACTTTGCACAAAGGAATATTTCGATTAATGTTCAATTCTCAATAGAATTTTTAGATCTATTGATGAACCTTGAATGCGACAAATGATTCATGGAACATCTGAGAAAGGCGGGAAAAAAAAGAGGGGAAAAACACAATTTGCTTTGAAAATAAATGGTTAAAAATTGATGATTATAAGTTTAACATTGTAAAAGTCTGCATGTCTGAGTTGAGAAGGAGGTGAGGGGGAGGTGTTGTTATTGCATCAGGGATTATTTCTGCTCTGGGGATTAAAGGACTGACTTTCTCTTCAAAATTTACTTTCTTACTTACTTCCGATCTTTCTGTAATCTTACAGGAAGGATGCCGTACTACTACAAGCCTAAAAGTATTTCATAAAGTCTTTACTCCTTTTGCCTTCGCACTTAATGTACACTGTATATTTTATTATCTCATGTCCTTTTGTTCAGTGATAAGTATGTTAAAGAATGAAGAAATAGCATTAAAAACACAAAAGAAAATGACCTATAAAGAGCCATGCCAACTAAGATAAGATGTGAAAGAACAAAAATGGTGAAACAGGGATGAGGGTCATTTGAATTATTCGAGAGGTTTTGAGCGATACCTCGAGAAGGTCATGATGTCATCAAAAATGGCATTCTCGATTTCTCACAGTGTCCTTGAGTCAATATCAGTTCATCTCATGGCACGCATTTTCAATCCTCTTCGTTCTTTTAAGAGCATTCTACAATATGACTCAAATTGAAGGACATCTGAATCACTAACAGCATAAAAAATTTACAGAAGAAAAGAAGAAAAAAAATATGAAGAATGGACGAGTGTGTAACCTCATATCAATCTCTGATAAAGAATGACAGCACAATTTGATTCATTGGTAGGTGTTTGTACGCACGCATGTTTGACATCAAGAGAAATGGGAGAACCTTTTGGGGGGCCGTTTGGGACTTAACGAGTAACGAATCTGCACCGAGATATTATCCATTCACATATTGACTCACTTGCACCTGAGCTACAGTGTCTTCGAGTACTGGCCAATTGTATTTCCTATCATTTTTGCCCCTTTCATAGAGATAAAAATATTGTTTGCATTATAATTTGTATTGAAATGGACCAAAAGAAATGGTACAAATGTTGAATATGTTTCACAGTGTCATTTACCCCAGCGGTTCGATATGGTGATAAGTTGATAGGTAAAAGAGGGCGGGGAGCTGACTGCAGTATAGGGAGAATTGACATGATTTTGTCACCTACTGTATGGCGTAGAATCAAGGGCAAACAGTTGTAGGAATGGGGGATGGGGGTGGGGACCAGGGACCAGTTTGGGCTAATGTCATCCTTAAGAGGGTGACTTGGAGAGTACATTTCCTTTTTGATATCTTTCAAAATTTATAAACAGACCATCAAAGCACACTACTACTGTAGGTTAATGCTCTTGCCATGCCAGGTTTTGAGAAACTATTTATCATTCACGGGTGAATAAGGCTTCATGCAATTTGGAACCTAAAAATGACAACATATTTGATAGTACAACAACATATAGTCATGATCTTCTACTGCAGTTCACAAACAAAACATAAATTATTCTAGGGGAAATAATATCCTTTTGTGGTTCCACATGGCATGTTCACTTAATATGAATTGCAAAATTCTTTCGGAAACAAAATTACGACTGGATTATGTATGGAATAACATCCTTGGGAGCCCATTAGGTAAAAGATAAAATTCATAGATCATGTTTTGAGAGAGTCATTAGAATTTGCAAAACATGGAAACACATGAACGTGAAATTTAATGAGATGCCATCATCATTCTACAAATTTCTGTTTTTTTTCTGAGGGCGCAATTCAAGAATTAAACATAATGCACACTAAAGGCAAACATTATTAAACAGCAAGATATAAGTTAGAGAGCTAACCAGCACACAAAATGTTCAACCTTGACACTGCTTTAGGTTCAACCTTGACACTACTTTAGGTTCAACCTTGAGACAATTAAGGTTCAACTTTCACACTACTTTTGGTTCAACTTTGACAAAAACTTTATGTTCAACCTTGACACTACTTCACGTTCAACCTTCATACTACACCACGTTCAACCTTGAAACTACTTTACGTTCAACCCGCACTAAAGTGCATGTTCACAGAAGCCAAAAAGGTGCCTCATTTATTCAAAGTTTTTACGATCATCACTACTTTAGGTTCAACTTTCACACTACTTTAGGTTCAACCTTGACACTACTTTAGCTTCAACCTTGACACCTCCTTAGGTTCAACTTTGACACTACTTTACGTTCAACCTTGACACTAATTTACCTTCAACCCACACTAAAGTACATGTTCACAGAAGCCAAAGAAGTGCCTCATTTATTCTCAGTTTTTAGGATCATTTTGCAACGGTATTCCAAACGCAAAATGAACAGTACTAGTTTGGTTAAATTGATGAAAATAGGCAAATAAATACAAAACCTGCTCTCAGAAAGATGGATCCACTTTAAATGATGCACGTACATAAATATGAGAGAGTCTAAAAGTGCAGTTTACGGTCACTGATGCACTTAGAGACACAAAGAAAATCATCAGATTCATGTCTGCCATTTTTACCCCTCTGGCTGTATTTCCTGTAACCCTGAATAGACTTCAACACTACAGTGCAAAGCTATTTCCTCCTCTCAAGGGACTGTCTGACTTAAAAAAAACATCCAGATAAATATTTTCAGGGATTACTTTACGTTCTTGGTCTTTGAAAATATCAGAACTTTTTCAGATTTTATACGGATGTCATTGCCCAGAGACTACATAGAGTACTTGTTCATGCTTCTACAAAAGCAGTCTTTGGGTTTTTTTTTATTAAAAAGTCTATCGATGCAATTTTTATACCAAACTCACTCTCATTAACACATCATTTATTACACAAAATAACTGAATTGAGTTTATTGAATTGAGTAGAAGTATTTCCCAAATAAAAGTCACAAAAAGTCACAAATAAACAAGGATTTCGTTTGGTTGTCAAACATTTTGTTCACCAATGGATTCTACCTAGTTTCTTTTTTTATAAATTATAGTATCATAAACATAAGGGGGTGGGGGGGAAGGAACACGTTTGACATTTTCAAAATTGTTTCCTCTTTATTATCATCCATCAATTTGATTTGAAACTTGATTACAGTGAAAGCAATTATGAGCTGCATATATATCAAGTTTCAGAAGTATATAGATACAAGTTCATTTCACTTCTATACGTTTTACACAGGTACTGTAATTTATCTAAAATTTCACCAACTCAATACAAGAATGTCCTCCTTTGAAGAGGCAAAGGATTGATGTACTGTAGACAGTACAATAATCTTTCTGTCCTCAAAATATATTTTTAGATGGTACAATAATCTTTAAAAAATATTTCTTGTGCGACAGAATATTCCACATAAGTTGTACTGTACTACGAAGACTGTACGTTTGTACAGCAGAAACCTGTATAATCATAATTATCATAAAAATGATAATCGGCAGTTATTTTTACGACGCTTCAATGCGACCACAGATGTGGGGTAAACTAACATGTCGGGTGGTTTCCAATTCAACATTTTTAACTCATATTTGGAATCTTTTCAACTTAGAAAGTCATTTCAGATGGGAAAACCGTAGATTGCTCTTGGATGAAAAACCCACCTTACTACTGTATGACCCGGCCGGGTATCGAACCCGGAACCTCCCGAATGCTACTGTAAGCCTCATTGCTTCAAATGTCACCGCCTTAATCCACTCGGCCAGAGCACAGGTATAATTATAACTGTTTAAATTAAACTAAATCTATCTACTGCACAGAGGAAATAAATCTTTCGTAAAGACAAACAGTACATGAAAACAGTAAATATTATATATTCTATGATGCTACCGTATATGACATTTATTCTATACAAACCTCAGTAGAAATACTTTTATTAAAAAAAAAAAACATTTTTCAATCTAAAAAGCAATCTAAAATTTAAAAAAAAACTAGTAGCAAGTAATACAGTATGAATGTGTGAAGTACGAAAAGTTGACTAATATAGTCAATGTCACAATATGTTATATGTCAGAGAAATGTCTCATTTTCCCATTTCATTAAAATTGCCACAGGCCATAAACCTTTCACAAATTAACCTCACAAGGTAACATTTTCGAAGGTGATTTATATTGTTATGACTAGTATAGTATAAACAATACAAGCATACTTTTATTATGGTATGTACCTACCCAACAAGCTCAAAGTGATTCATGGTTGAATATTGCTCTCTAATTATCAACATTGTTCGTCATGAAAATCTGTCAAACCTGAAGAAAATTTCATGTGCGTAACATATCTGACTGGGTACGAATGTCGGAAAAAAAGTCACACGGTACAAGAATATTTATTCAATTTTCCGACTGAAGAATGGCACGGGTACAGTTCCTTTGTAGAATTTTATCTTTCAAACATTACATGCAGCTGGTTGCATGTCATTAAATGATAATAAGAAAAGTATATACCCCACTATTACTCATTTACAGACTGCTACAAAGTCACCCCCTACCACCGCTCCACTCCCATCCCTATCGGCCCTCTGAATGTGACTCTGAGATGCAGGTCGGGAACCCAGAGGGAAATGTCACTTGGCCCCGGTCTTGAAGTCTTTGCCTAAATAGTATGACAATGAGAACACTTATTATTCATCCCCAATTTCCCCAGACCAATTATTGACCTCAGTCTGGGGCTGTACCCCTGACCCCCCCTCTCATCACGCTTGTTCTCCCCACCTCCCCAATCCCCCCCCAAAAAAAATCATAAGAACCCTTCCTAATAAACCTACCTGGAAACTTGAAGAAATTTTATGCATCTCCCCATGGAAACCTCTCAATTTTTTATGAAATACTCTTTGTAGATATATTACCAATTTTCACCTTGATTGAAAAACAATTACTAACAATAAACAGAACATTTCCACACATTTATTAAGAAATCAAGCCATCAGTTAGTTTAAAACATTGACAATATGATTACTTTTCACATCTTTAATAGCAATTCAAAATTTTGCAGCAAGATGGTGAATGTTTTAACCTAATTGAAGTCTTAACAAATAAGGGATCACTTTTAATTAACCAAGAATGAAACGTGCAGAAAACCACATGTGGATTTGACTTGCTCCCTTTGCCTTAACTTAAAAATAAATATTTAAAAATTTGCTGTCAAACCAATTTTACAAGTTTTACATCAAAGATAATTTACGAGCAAATTTTGCAAATCAAAACCATGCATGTATGCACAGACTGTGTGTGTGTTTGTGACCTTTTGCTTACTTATTGGAAGCTTTTTAATGGAAAGTCATTCAAAACCCGGACTTTGTAAATATATATATATGCCAGATATGTTATACCTAGGTATGCGGGGCCCCTGGATAGAGTGAAAAAGGACCGTCGGGGGGAAAACTTGCTGTAAATGATAACCACTTGAGAACCACTTTAAGGAAAAGACCTTATCACACATCCAAGTCAAGAAACTATCATGTGAGAGAAAGGCAGTCATGTAACTGCCTTAGGCGTTTTGTAGGAAATTTAATTGGTACAACAGGAGAGCAAGCGCTATGCATTTACCTCTGTCAACCACTGACATCTAAATCAGAAAACCCAAAATAACATTGTGCTGAAGGGCCTTTGCCAGGGTTGACAATATTTCCACAAACTTCTGCAAAAGTCCGGGAAGGACGAATCCTTGCATTTACTTGGAACCCTCGACGATTACGTGTTGAAAAATGAGTAATGTTCTGCTTTCCCTACGAGGAAATTATCAGTCCTGACACTTTTCAGTTTCAGCAAAATTAATGATTTTCTTTCATTATATATAGTTTCCGTTCCATGAAAGGAAAGTCTTGGATAGCTGGAGCTAAATTTTCCTAAAATGTTTCGACAAAACACAACTGTCTTTGCGGACCAGGAGGGGAAAAGATAGATCTGTTGTACAGGCTAGCCTACTTGTTTTCTGATTTGTAAAGATAACAATCAAAGTACCTCTGATCATAAAAGATGACAATCAAGGAACTTGTTCTATGATGGCAGCTTGGAACTCATTTTACTACTTCATATCTTCCTCAGCACTTTGGAGAGAGCGTCATGCCCCATACGGCAACAAATTATTAGAAGCCTTTACAATCTGCAGTTAAACTGAGAAGGTAAACGACCTACATATCAGTACTGCAGATTACATAGCCAAAGAATTACTTTACATTCAAATTTGAAATATAGAGCGCTCTATGCATAGAGAAGCAATGCTATGTACAGAGTATCTTTACAACTGAGTACTGTACTTGTACTAGTTTGATGTGCAGAATGTGTAAGTTCAGACAAATTAAATGTAGATAAAAAACATTAACTCCTGCACGGCAACATACATTTCAAGTTACAAACAGGATACAAAACAACAACGACAAATCAGTTTGTGAAACTCGCTACAATTTCACACTGGTGCGGTATGAATGCTACAGTATGTGTTAAGTCACTTACATATATATAGCAACACACACAGCAACATTTTGCTTTGCAACAGTGCACACTTTGTAACCACTTGGATATACCATAACTCTCCATAATAAGCTGTCTAGACTAGCTAAATCAAGGGCTTGACAGGGAAGGGTACAAAATCTAGCAGTCACTTGCAGACTAAAGGTATCACTGTTGTGAATATAAGCACATCCTATTATCACACATACAAAGATGAATTATTCAGTCAATTATGGTCTCGTTAACTCTTCTTCGGTGCTGACCTTGTTTACCCTCATGCTATGTCACCATCAAAGCAACCATGAAAGGTTGTAACTGCAAGACCTGTGTGATTGTTACAAGACACGTACCAGTGGCGGAGCGTCCATACAGTCAGGGGGGGGGATGACCCCTCCTGACGGACTCAAATGGACTGCTGGCGCCCTTTTCAGCTCTTTGCCACTTTTTAATTATTCGCGATTATTGACTTTTTATTGCGCTTTAATCTACCTATTGACATTTGTCACATTTTGTTGGTGTAATTTGGCGATGACACCTATTTATACTTCGTTTATCTGCAAATTAGCCAGGCCCGGAAAGGGTAATTTCTGGTGATCTATGGAGTATCTTTACTCAAAAAATTTCTGTACGCTACGCGCCAACCTGTGGTGGCGCTCCGCTTAGATAGTGTCGAAAGCGCCCCTACAGTCTACAGACCATTCTCGCCCCTTCTGACCAATACCCCTAGCTCCGCCACTAACATGTACAGTAGTCCTACAATAGAGACACTCGGCAAAATGTATTTACTTCACTGGATAACACAATAAGAAGGAGAAAACATGCTCCTAAGTCTACCCTGCACAAATAATTAACTTTTTGTAAAGTTCCATATTGTACTTGGTGACAATTTTCTGACAGCAGAAACCAAAATCCACTTGGGCATCAATTATTACAGAACTTGATTACCCATTCTAGTACATACTGAGATAAAAGGACAGGACTGCTGGGAAATATTCAAAGTATTGGGGGGAGGGGGGGAGGAGTTATTGGGAAAATAATTATAATTCCGGACAAATTTTGACATAGCATGAAATATTCACACATATATCAGACTAGGTGTCACATGTTCATTAGACAAGAACAGTTCTGATCGGGGATCGCCAATTTGTTGTCAGTGCGTCGACCCAGTTGCCGTTGTGATCTTGATAATTATTCGTTACCGCCAGTAATTAACTGCAAAGCACCTAATCATCCACTTGTAGTCTCTGCCCCTCATAATTATCATTCATTTTAAAACTAAATCAGGGCTTACAAATTATCCACAACCCAAGCAATATTTTGTGACAGAAAATTATGCCATGCGTATTAACTGTGAGGAAAAAAATACTGCAAAGGATTTAAATTGAATGTACAGTTTATGCAAACATGTTTTTATGAATCGCTCCTGTGTTCTGTCATTTCTATCAATATTTTCCCTCGTTGTGAACCAATTTGCCTTGATGTCGTTTTCCAACTATTGAAAAGGGCCTTTTTGGGGAAGCTTCAAATTAGGCATGTTGCCTTGCCATTTTCATTGACATACATCCAAGACAATTTCTAACTTGCCTTAAAAAACAAACATTCTTCATCTTGATAGTTAATCTAGCCCTGGTTATATAAATGTACATGAGTAACCTAATGGAAGCCTCAAACTCATAAATATAAAAAATCATCTCAATGGTAAAAAAGTATATTATTTACACCTTGTGAAGTTATAATCAGGTAAAAGGCAATAGCAAATGTATTATGGACAAACCACTGCAGAGTAACTGCAAACTTGTATGCAAAGAAGAACAAATTTAAACCCACTCGTTTCTTAGTCTTGTAAGGCCTAAATTTTCTGAAGTGATCAAGTTGGGGCCAAAAGTAATCAGAATTGAGTTTCACTCTTGCAATGTAAAATAGAAACACATAGTCTACACGTGCAAGCGTTTGCTCTTGTTAATTATTAAAATGTATAGCACTAGTTCGAGCTGTATTTTCTCATTATTCAATGCAAAGTTTACACACCATCCCTCAACCAGGGAAAGCATCATCCTCATAGCATTGCATGCTGCAATAGACTATTATCTCTCCTCGACAACGACAGTATCGGGCAGTACCTTTGTAGTTCAGTGAGTGACCTTAATTTAGCGAATTACAGATTTTTCAAAGATACAGATTACATAGTGACTTTTTTCAATTTTTCAGAAGACAATTTCTTCAATGTACATGTTACCTTAGCGAACAATACTTCACCGTATCAGGGGCGTATCCAGGGGGGGCGCAACAGGCCCCCCCTATTGGCCGTCACCAAAAAAAAAAAAGTTTAGCAAAAAAAAAAAAAATTGATGACGACCTTTATGTGAGATGTCGGTGATCGCTCAACCCCCCCCCTCCCGTATGCTTTATTTTTTGTTTGCCAAAAAAAGGTTCTGGCGAAGTTCGGCGGCATAATAGTTTTAGAAACATATATGGTAATTATGTTTGTATTATCACTATAAACACTAAGTGACATGCCAGCCATACTAAATTGTGCATTTTGTGTCCATTTTTACTGGAAATGTTGCTTATTATTAAGGTCGAAAAATGGATCACATATGGCACCATTTTGCATTTCAACCCTTCTTCGAAAGCAAAAATTGTCCACCCCTCCCCTTAGACCCATCCCCCAGGACGGCAATCATTCATGCCTGACGCCCCCCCTAGAGGAAAATCCTGGATACGCCCCTGCGTATTTTTCTGTTAGAAACGGCGATGGGGAGTTGCTTTCAAGAGATGAGGAGTGTCATAATAGGGGGGGAGGAGGGGGAGGAGGGGATGAAGGGAGCTTTTATGGGTATGTCTCTGAGATGCACCTACATCAGTGAATATAGAAACTGCATGCTGGATATTCAAAAATCCTAGCTGGCTGAGGTGAAGGGTAAGGTGGAGGTGTGGAGGGAAGCTGGAGTGGCAGGATCAAGCAGAAAAGAGGAAGGATGGAAGGGTAGGAGGAAGGGTAGAAGAAGAGGGAGAAGGAGATGAGGGGCAGGAGGAGGCAAAGGGGCCTGAGGATGAGAGAAAGGATAGCATACAGTAGGTACTAGGTAGTGGGATGAGTAAGAAGAAGCAGAGAAGAGAGAGGTTGAGTAGGGAGAGGGACAGAGAGACGATAGGACCAGAAGAGAGAAGGGGAGGAGAAGGGAGGAGGAAATAAAAGGAGAGGGGAGGAAGTACGCATAATTTGTTTCCTGTAATTAGCTTATTGCCCATTACGAGCGTAACAATCCACAGCCAAGTCCAAATTTCAAAATTCCTCAGACATAATCTGGGGTCATTTACTATATAATGTGTATATACAGTATATATAATATAGTCTACCTATACGGTACCTTACAGCATGCTGTTACTCAAGTTTCACGTCTGCAGTAGGTAGACTATATTATGTACCTGCTCTACTTCTATGTATTGAGCAGTTTTGCAAAAGGAAGTGAACATCTGAATCTTTGTTATATGTAGATATTTATATATACTGTACCCTGCTTTCACATAGGAGAATAAATCCATCTTCTTTATCGGTTCAGTTGCATTGCAAGTAATTGAAACTCTTCAAATATTCATTAACTTTCACCTCTATTGCCTACATTAGAGATGGGGCTTCATGAGTAAGTTTCTTTTCTACGATAACATCTCATGAATTTCAGGCGATGTCAGAGACATCCAACCAGAGTTTGACATCTCATCAATTACTGTAGGCTTCACTTGGTTTCAACATACTGTGACAGCTTTTTGATTTCTAATTCATCTGTGGAAATAATGTTCAGTGAACTACAAAAGCAGTACATACTGTATTACATGACACCTTTGCAAAAGATTATAAAAGCAGCCAACTTTTTGTCTTTTTATACTACTACAAAATTTGACTTAATTAGGATGGCTTACAAAAGTTACATACTAAGAAGAAGTAAACAGTTGTACAACTTTCTGACTTCCTTTCCAGTTAGGACAAGTTCTACATGTCATGTCATGTTTCGAAGCACTTCTACCAACAGTATGCGCAGTATGATCAATGTCAAGTTTCTTATGGAGAGAGATTTGGAACTGTTCATACTGTCAGTACGTGTGATTTGAAGCATGATATGAGAGGACAGTATAAAGTGGTATTATAGCATGGGAAAATTTTCCCATCTGACTGCTTCCTTTAAAGGCATTGAAGACATGCCCCAAACCGCGTGCCACGCTCTGAAAAAGTTAACTTTCTGTTGCTTGCAAGTGAAGTTTTCTGCTTGTCGCTACAAAATGCAGACAGTAATGAAACGTGATACCTTGTTACAGTATCTTTAGCTGGACCTGAGATGTCCATGGCTGTATCGTTTGTATACTGTGCTGTGGGTCTTGATCGCAGCTGTATGTACTGACTGTACACTACTGTCTAATTACCCAAGGTAGTAGCAAGCTGTGTGAGTATTTTCTGGGATCGATGGTGGTGTCTGACACTTCTGTTATACCTCATTCGAAACTAGGTCAGATTACCGGCATTAGACGTTTACTTTTGCGCGAGTCTTCACACCCTTTAATGTATGTGATTATACCAACAGGAAAAAAAATGTAAGTATCAACTAATTTATCAATCCCCTAATTAATATGTTAATGTTATGAGACAATGAGGACAAGCACCTCTGTCTCTTTAATTGCAACCTTACTCTACCGGGCAAATTTTTGAATGGTTTTAAGTCCGGCCCCCTGAGACGACCTTCATCCTATTCAGACGACCAAAATCAGCTTTAGAGGTCATCTAGTGGATGACCACATGTTACCATCAAATTGAGATTGTATTTTTAGGTAAAATAATAAATCAGTACCACCTTCCATCACGTTGGAGAATCCGAGATGCTGACTTAAAACAGAAATAGTGGTAGGCCTATGATCCACCCAAAGAGGAGTTTTGAAACTGGCCAAAAGTCTGCTTTCTATGCACCAAAATTACACATCTCTCCTATGTCAGTGTAAAATGACTGTACATAAAATTGGTCATTCTTTTCTCGTTTGCTACATTTTTTTCCGACGACCAAATTTGCCGTTCAGACAACCAGAGAAGAAAGACCTGTTCGTCCGAGGGAAGACCACTGGAAATACCTACGATGAATAGTAATACTTTGTATACTGAAGACTCCAAACTCATTAAGCTACTTTAGAATCCGTAGAAGCTCTGAGTGTGATGATGTAATCATCAAAACACTTCCAAGGACAACGACTGCGCTAACTACTGCACGAACAGGTCATTTGAAATCTGACCATCTCGTGAATCACAAGAATGATTCCTCTATTAAAAGAAGTAAATCATTCATTTGGAGCAAGGCCATTAAAAAGCCTCTTCTGGTGCTTGCATAAAGCTAATGACTTTAATAATAAAATAACTGGAATTGTTTATTATCTGAATCTGTAAGTCAAAGCCCACACCTCACGTGGCAGTTGGTTTACTTTGTTTACGGTATTACAGAGTTGTCAACATTACGTAAATGGAACGAAGTCATTAAATTAGCTTTATTCTGGTGCCTGCATAAAAGCTGATGACTTTAATAATAAAATAACTGGAATTGCTTATTATCTGAATCTGTCAGTCAAGCCCACACCTCACATGGCACTTTGTTTATGGTATTACAGAGTTGTCAACATTACGTAAATGGAACAAAGCCATTAAAATAGCCTTTTTTTCTGGTGCTTGCATAAAGCTAATGACTTTAATAATAAAATAACTGGAATTGTTTATTATCTGAATCTGTAAGTCAAAACCCACACCTCACGTGGCAGTTTGTTTACTTTGTTTACGGTATTACAGAGTTGTCAACATTACGTAAATGGAACGAAGCCTTTAAAATAGCTTTATTCTGGTGCTTGCATAAAGCTAATGACTTTAATAATAAAATAACTGGAATTGTTTATTATCTGAATCTGTGGGTCAAAACCCACACCTCACGTGGCAGTTTGTTTACTTTGTTTACGGTATTACAGAGTTGTCAACATTACGTAAATGAAACGAAGCCGTTAAAATAGCCTTTTTTCTGGTGCTTGCATAAAAGCTGATGACTCTAATAATAAAATAACTGGAATGGTTTATTATCTGAATCTGTTGGTCAAAACCCACACCTCACGTGGCAGTTTGTTTACTTTGTTTACGGTATTACAGAGTTGTCAACATTACGTAAATGGAACGAAGCCATTTAAATAGCCTTTTCTGGTGCTTGCATAAAAGCTGATGACTCTAATAATAAAATAACTGGAATGGTTTATTATCTGAATCTGTTGGTCAAAACCCACACCTCACGTGGCAGTTTGTTTACTTTGTTTACGGTATTACAGAGTTGTCAACATTACGTAAATGGAACGAAGCCATTTAAATAGCCTTTTTTCTGGTGCTTGCAAAAAGCTGATGATTTTGTAACAAAATAGCTGGAATTGTTTATCATCTGCATCTGTAGGTCAAAGCCCACACCTCACATGGCAGTTCGTATACGGTATTAGAGAATTGTCGACATATCGTAACATGCATCTGGGGACCGCATTTATTTTCACAGAGGTTAAACAACATTTCTGCTTACAAAAGAGCTGCAGTTTCTGAGCAAAATTCTCAATATTGACATCCATTAGCAAAATGTAGAGTTTTAACGTATAGTTTAACAAGAAGATTATAACAAACTTCTGAAGAAATTCTGTCCTGATGCCATCAGAAATCACCTAACGCGATCCACTTCCTGGACTGATCGATTCAAAATTTGTTACATTTAATCAAACGTATTTCGAGTTTGGGACAAGATATTGAATGTTGTGTTTTCAACTGACCGTGTGCAATATTGTCTGTTTAATGGAAGACATAGAATGTCTGACAAAGGAATGTATCCCATTAATGAGGTAGAATGTTTGTTCAATGTTTAAACCCTGCAATTAATTT
This sequence comes from Apostichopus japonicus, assembly GCF_037975245.1. Classification (NCBI taxonomy): domain Eukaryota; kingdom Metazoa; phylum Echinodermata; class Holothuroidea; order Aspidochirotida; family Stichopodidae; genus Apostichopus; species Apostichopus japonicus. The sequence continues at coordinate 24,337,390 of NC_092574.1, read as the reverse complement.
AATGAGTGCAAGTAATATATTAACTGAATTGGGAAGCAGATAACTTGAAATGTCACATGACTAATAAAATGATTTGAACAAATAATAATCAACTTCCATTACATTTGTGTCTTCATTTTTTTGGGGGGGGGGGACAAATCTGTTCACAGCTACATGTTATCAGCAGAGAGAGACTGGATGCAACACCTTTGCACCATTCAACCTCATGGGCTCAACATACAGGAAGGACATGACTAACCTTTCTTCTGTTCCCCCTCCCCCACCCCCCTATCTCCCCGTTTCCCCTCTGTCACCCCTCTGCTCGTAGCTCTCTTCTACCTCTTCTCTGCACACGTTTCTGTCTTCGTCCTTCTCTAGTTTTAACTCACTACCATCTTCCCTTAATCCTCTCTTGGTACCACTACAGTTTATCTCCTACCTCTCCTCTTCCCCCTGTTGGTTTCTTTCTTCTCTCCATCCTTTGTCTACTAATCCTCTTACATCAATGTATTCACCCTGCTCATTAACCTGTCTGTATTATGTGCTTGTATTTGTCCCTTCTGTTACTGTTACAGTACTTGTCATTCAGCATCTGAAGAAGATCCTGCTAGGATAGAACATTCTTTTACACAGGCTCTTTAGTGGATAAGCAGTCTGCTAATAGTTTTTGTTTAATTTTGATTCATAGCTACCAGTTAATCGTTAAATGATCCGCAAAAGGTTCTTTAAATCAATCGCTTTGCTAATGACACGTGTTTTATCTTTTTCTTTTAGCCAAACATGTTAATAGCTGAATGTTAAACAAGCAATATTTTCCATAACTTACCGTTTAATATATAAGCTAACTGAAGAGTATAATATTAAGCCACTGATATCTGTAGATCTCTTCTCCCTCAAGTAAAAGACATTCCTTGTTTCTAAAGATGCCCATGTTGCTACATGTTTGCTCTCGGTTCACAAGACGAACAGCGCCCTCTAAAATCACTTTCTTCAATATTAGTGGGGTTTTTTGTAGTTATTTTTAATCGTCATATTTGATCACTAATGTGCTTAAAGTCCATCCAAAGATACTTTGATGGAGATCTGAAGACATTTTTTTCAACTTTGACCTATGTTGACCTTGAGTAATGTTAGACTTCCACTAACTATACAGGTTTCTTTTATGCTTTGATAATCTAAACGTCTACACCGCTACATATATATTCAAGTCTGACAGCAAATAACCAAGTCTCATTTTGAGCAAATATCCCAGCAACAAGGCAGGGCAGCACAAAACACATACACACCCACGCAAACACACAGCCCTAACATCATAAACTTCTGCATCTAATCATTTTCCAAACCTTGTACAATTAAGGCATAAAAAGTCGGGAGAAAATGTCCTTCACTTTATCTCCAATAAACAAACTTAAGAAAACTTGATTCAGATAAAATGATCTACTGCTCTTAGAATCTACAGAAGGCCACCCGTATTATCTACAGTATCACTGATGATCATCAAACTCCATTGTCACGTTTTCATTATTGTGTAACGCGATGATTAATTGTCTGTTTGTCGTTATGAAATAAACAGCCTGATGAAAAGATCCGCAAGGAAAATGGAAGATTGAAGGCGAGAGGAGAATATGTGTCATATCCAATGTCTCACTTATTAATAAACAGTTTAATATAGAATTTTATTCAAGAAATGAATGCATCCAACCTTGATTGTTGGTAATATCAGAAACGTATAGTAATAATGGAGAATGGTTGGAACCAGCAATGATGGTCCATTCAGACTGATTGGCTCAGGGATTTTGCAGCTTATGACCAGCAATTCACTAGGATTAGATATATATAAATATATATATATATATATATATATATATATATATATATATATATATATAGATAGATATAGATATATATATAGATATAGATATAGATATAGATATATATATATATATATATATATTATTGAAATCATATAATCATAAAGATACTATTCATTGTTTTTAGTGTGGGACAGTTCCACTGAATACATGGGCGAGGGTGGGGGGGGGGGTCAACTTATGAGCGTAAGAGTCCTGTCCACCCAGAACTGACAAAACAGGACGAAAACTTACTAAAGAATTACAAGGTATTAAAGAATTTTAAGGTACTGAGAAGGGTTTTGGTAACAGTTCAATCATTATAATTCTAGAACTATTTGTTTATATAGTGCACATTTGAACAGTAAGTTACAGCAAAGTAACCACTTAATAGAATGGTTGACCATTGACCTGTGCTGCGTAACAGTTAATCATTCTTCGAAGGAAACCGTAGTACAGTAGCTACACAAAAGTATTATCCATCATAGCGTTTTGGAGTGCTTCCTTTCACATCTTTCCCTGTTATTGATATGTTTTGTCACTTAGTTAACTTCTCTGTGTTTATATTATGAAGAAACAAATAAATGAATGAATGAATTGAAGCACAGGTAAGTAGGGAAAATGGAGGGCGATAAAAACAATACCACTCAATGAAATACGTAGTTGAGTTAACTGTGTTGTATCCTTTCAAGTGTGCGAATACATTCATACCGAGCGAACATTAATGTACTGTAATTGTGGTATACAAACATTACTGTTATATTCATACACAAGCAACATGAGAAGGCCATGTGACAAAATGTATAATTTCCAACAATACAAGCCGCTAGTTAGGCTATAAATAATTAAAATTATGGAAATATGAAATACTTCCAAGTTCCAACATGGTTTTAAATCAAACATTATCTTTTTTTGCAGGGGTCATGATATTTAATTGTTTGTTTAATTTTCCAAGTGCTCCTAGATATATACATATATTTATTTTTTTTTTTTTTTTGTTACCTTCTTTCTTTTAAATTATGTTGGGATAATTGAATTTATGTAGCGAGATGATATCTACTTACTGCCCAGTTCCACCGTATGAGTTTTTCCAATTTCAATGCTATAAATATGAACTGTAAAATATTTATGGAACACATGGCTTCCAGCTGTGAAGCAAAGAAAAGAAGAGAGAAACAATGTTGTTAGAATACAACCAGTTCACATCACATGGCATTCAAAGCTACAAACCTGCTTGTGCAAGGCTAGAGACACTAATGATAGGAAAATAAAATCATGAAATTTTTCCTTTAGGCTTCAGCAAAACTATTTCCATAATACAATCCAAACTGTCTGGAAGTGATGTATTTAATATTACCATATTAGCAGTGGTTGTACAGTATACACAGACTTGACATTCTGAATGCAGTGCAAGGACAAGGAAATAAATGGAGTTGATCCTAAGCATCTCCCATATTCCTCCCCTGTTCCCACCTCCCATGCACCCCCCCCCCAACACTGTATCCCTCCCTCCATCTATCCCTCTCTTTCCCTTCTCCTTTCTTTCACCTCCCTTACCCTCCCTTATTCTTCTCCTTCCTGCCCTCCCTTGCATCCTTACCTTCTCCTCCCTGGCAACTCCCTTATCTTTCCCATCCGATTCTTTTCTCTGCACTAGCCCCTCCCTTCCCCTTCCTCTCCTCTTCCCATCACCTTACCTCCCCCTCTCCATAGTAAAATGCTATGAGGCTTTGATTTTAATCTAAAAGATTCAGAAAATTCCCCTTCACTTTAAATGCAATCAATGTCTGCTACTAGAGGATCCCTGTAAATCTACATCAACTTGTGAATATCACCTCATTAGATAAAAACAAAATTAGTATTCCACAGTGTTCTACACAGTTAACCATTGGGGATCTTGCCATATATATATATATATATATACAGTACCCATTGTGAATGAGAAGCTTAGAAGTGTGACACATTTACTGTAGCTAATGAGCATCTTACTAGCTGCAATGTCAAGGAAATTGATTTGCATTTGCCGAGTGGTTCATATTGAATCCAAACTGTTTTTCAAAAGAAAATAATTTACATCATAAAAAAAATGAAATTCTCATGTTAGTAATGTGACTTATCGCACAGACACCATCTGTTCCTTGCTAAGTTATGAGAAATTACAAAAACAGAAAAGTACACAAGCCTACCTACATAATTAATCAATCAACTTTGTACCCTTTCATGTGTCCAAAACCATTATTATAGAAATGTGTTTTTAATTAGTTATGTGACTTTCTTTCTCTCCACTATTCGGGTGATGTAATCCGAAAACTACGGATACGCTAGACATCAGAAAAGGAGGAAGATGTCCAAAACATTATTACACGAAGAAAACATGACAAGCTAATGAGATGGAACATCAGTGAAGAACAAATCTCCCATTATTTCCTGACGGGCTGGAAAAGCTTACAGAACGATCAGAATCTGTTTCAAGTCAACAAGCTTTCCGATATCAATTTTCCAACAGATGTTCTTTTATACATTCATGTATACGCTTTTCAAATTATCCAACACATCTTTTCATCATTAAAAGACGTTAACTGTACAAGAATCTGTATTCTTGATTCTCACATGCAAATTATTCACATAATTATTCACATAAAAAAGCACACCTGGCATTACATTTCTTTTGATGGACCAAATTTGCATAAATCAAACAATCTATCCAATATCGCATCCCAAAATGCTATGCATAATGGTTTGTTGATATACGAGCGAAAAGATATATCTAGCAGTTTTTTACAAGTGAGCCATGTCATATTTTATAAGAGACCAAGTTCATAGCTTTTAAAACTGCTACACAAACTTTGCACACTAAATTAGTCCCTGGCATATATCCCAACATACCTATCTGCTGCCATCTATTTGTGCCAAGGGCTTCTTGGTTACCATTAAACATTATTTTCTTAGTATAACCCATTTCAAATCTAAGTCCTAGAAATCTTACCTACAAGAGTCTCCAAGGGTTTTACTGTTGGAGATTAACAAAGGATTTCCATTCTCAGGGTTTTTTGCCCAACAGCATTTAGGTTTGTCGAATAGAACAAAAGAGGGCAGACGACCAGAATGGATCAACTTAAGGATCTAAGATGACACAATGTGTGCATCCAACTGTATGAGATACATAAGTTGTAGCTTTGCTCTGCTATTTTATTTTTTCTTAACTTTCTAATCTACTTTGTTAACATTATTATTTTTTTTGGGGGGGGGGGGGTCACATATCTAAGTGTCTTATGAAACAGACTGTCTAGAGATTCCTTACACTTGTGTTTACAGCATATATCTAGACTCTAAAAAGTCAACTCAAGTTTAAATTTTGTAGCTATTCTTGAAAAAAGAAAAAATTGAGAAAAATAGTAACCATTCCTGAGAAACCAAGTTGGGCGTTAATTTTAACATTTACAATAGATATGTTTTTGTGTTCATGCAAAACTTTCCAAACTACCAAGAAATAGTTTTCTGTTATATATGTGTACTTTTTATAAACCATTTTTTCTTTTAAATTTTGTATTGTCTGCTTTTGATATTTCACATGTTAAACTAGCTAGTTGCATTTTACAGGTACATTTATTAAACTTTTCTGTTGATGCGCCATTGTACGAACGTTATAGTGAAGAACTCTCTAAACAAACAAAAATAATTCCAACATTATTCCAGTCTCCAAATATTTGCCTTTTAAAATGTGCCAATTGCCTATAATGCTCCTTTTAAGTTTAAAACAATGACAATTAATGACTACAGTTCTTTGGGACAGACCTGATTGTTAATCCATTATGCTTGTCAACTCTAATCATGGGAGTACTAACCTGACAATCTGTAGCAATTCCACGTTCAAAATTACTCCACCCAAAAAATAATCCTTTCACTTAGTACAACCAAACACATTGATCTTTGAACAAGCAAGAATAAAGCGGTTACCTTTGGATGGAATTTATTAAGATTTGTCCTTGACAAATTTCTCTTGTACTGTAAATGTTTTACTGGGGGACCATAAAATCTCATTTTTAAAGGCTATTAAGTTATGTATTGGTTTTTAAGATCTGATTTAATGGTCTGTGCTAGAATAAGTAATCCAGCCAATTCGATAATCAAATAAGCCTCTGATGTTTTAAGGGTCATTTTTTCTGCAAAAAATTTGAACTAATTTGTGCATTCAGTCATTCTTTAGGTTAGTTCTGTACACAAAACGACTGCATTCTTTCCTCTCTGAATCACATGACTTCCTTAATCGGCTTACAGTTTTAGGACTTATCAAACTACACTTTTAACTCAAAAATAGTCTTGTGACATACTACAAAAAACTCCTTTTATTTCATGACAAAAATCAGACACTTTTCCTGGCAAACTCTCTTGCTCTGATATTCTTCAGTTCATGATTGACTTATAGGTTACGATGAGAAGGCATCCAACAAACTGAAAAAAAAAACTCAAAAAACAGAAACTTTACCCAAACAATTGATTGCCATTACTGTAGACCTATTTAAGTTTTTCCTTGTCATTTTATTTGAAGGTTATTAACTTTTTTTCTACATATCTACCATTTATCCTTGCCATATTTCTTAAAGGTTATTAAATTTATTTTCACATATCTAACACTTGATAAATTTCTAAATTAAATGTCACATTCAATATGAAAAGTATCTTCTTCACTTCCATCAATTTTCAAATTAATAAAAAATTCATGAATTGGCAGAAATTTTTCGATTGGAGTGTCATTCTAATGTAGCAATATATTTTCGAAAGATAATAAATGCTATTTATGGAAGACATTGATGAAGACATTGATGAAGAAAATTTTGATTCATTTGCTTTCCATCTTCTTCCAGGTAATGAGAAAGTTAGCTTATCCACCAACTGACAGATCCTTGATAACAGCAGACAGCGTTAAAATGTAAATGAATTATCAATTAACGCGTTTCACTAAGTTCACTGCATGAGTTACTCTAGTTCCCAATAGGTTTAATTTCACAGGATTATTCTTAGATCAGACGGAAAAATTCATCACATTTGCATTCACACGGGACACAAGGAAAATATTTGGTCCAAACTGTGAAATAGTATCTGTGCACTTCCAAATAGTCACCACCTTGATTCGTGCAAATTTACGATAAATTCTTTTACGGAGAAATGCGTACAAAATATGATCCTAAAAGATCTAGTTTAGATCCAAGTAGGTTTTTATTCAGAGAACAGACTTGGCTACTACCATAGAGATGGTAAATTGAAAGTAATATGGTCATGGTTGCTACATCACCGTGGGAACAATTTATGCCAAACAAACAAACCCATGTACACTATTAATCCTTGCTGCTGTAGTTGCACTAAGACAATGGCTGCTTAATCCCGACCTACTGTGTACAACCAATGCAAGTATATATGCAACTAAACCAGGGAGTCATTGAATATACTACTGTGCATTGAAGTCATGAATTGAAGTGACATGTATGATGTAAGTCAAATTACATTATTTCTTGGGGAGGCAGGGTAGTAGAGTACTAGAGTCAATACTGTACATTTATTGCTCAAATAAGGTGAGTTTATCAAGTTCCAATTATACTCCAAAATACACTTCCAGAGAATCAATGATGACGTCATACACAAAGTTAATTATTTTGTAGACGGTTTTAACTTTTGGAACCAAATGACCCTCTTTGATATCTGAGGCTCATGATATGAAGTGGCTGAACTGTACAGCCTAATACCATTAGATCAGATCTTCAGATGCAACACAAAACTCAATAAGAAAGTGTAGGATTCCAATGGCCACAAAAAAAAAACATGTTTTGCAATGCATTACAAATTAGTCAAGGACTAATGGTGTTAGATGTCATCTAGTGGTGCTCTGTTGTTTGTACATGTGACATTAGAAGAAAATGATTCAATGGTTGAGTGATAAGACTTTATAAAACAATGGATTAACATTAACATTGTGGCCTTATAAGATGAAAAGCTGGCAAGATAATTAATTTTAGCCCTAAAGAAGCATTCCAGACATGTAGCATAATTTATAGCAAATATCTTGAGAATCAGAATAGAAAAGAATCATTACTAGTCAGCCCAATTTCTCTCATTTCTAGACTTATGACATATCCAGACCAAAATTGCCCACTGCCTACAAAGGATTAGATATAGTGGATAATTATCTTAGAGTTGCCAAACATGCTAACTTTCAAAGCCTCTCAGAACTTGCTAAAAGCAATTTAGCACTTCAATGTACATTTTGGAATCTTTTCGTACATTTAGCTAGCATCTTTGATCACATTTGAATACTACTTTGCACAGTGGTTATATCTAAGGGAGGATCTTGTTGTCTGCCATGTCGCTGTGGTAACACAGACTGAGCAAAGAATCCTATTTGTTGTGTTACTTTATTGCGATGTTATGTGATCAAGAAAAACCCTGGGAACATTCCACACAACAGATAGTCACAAATAATGGTCTATCATATTCTTCATTACTTTTGCAAATGGTGATTTCAGGCACAACGTTAATATTGATACGTCAAAGTAGACCGTAAAAAGACATTACTTTCGGGCCAGGTTGTATTTATACATGTAATACTTTTAACTTTTTGATAAATGACCCGGTCAATAATTGTGGTTCATCAATTAAAGTGACTTGATTATAAAGTCAGTAATGCACAGACCATTAGGCCATTTCCTCTGACATTTATGGCCGCAAAATGACAAGTTCACCGTGCAGTACATATCTGTCGAGACCAACTGGTGGTGAATGTCATATAAGGGTGTTCTGTTGTAATACGAAGTTAACAGAAAAATGTTTTGATTGAGTAATTAGAATTTATGAAAACATGAAAACAATGGATTGACATCAACATCCAGGCCTGCACTGAGTGAGGAGCCAATGTTATCATTACTTGGGCCCTAAGGGAGCATTCCTGAGGACAAGCATTTATTAAAGGTGCATAACTGGAAAACCTGGAATAGCTATAGAAACATTACTAGTGCTCAATCAAACTGTTTTTTTTCTTGGCATGTGAAATATCAAGACTAATATTCTGCCTAGAGCCATTCCTATATAAAGGAAATTATTGTACTATGATATGATTTCCAACTTTCACTGAATGTTCTCACCTCCAATCCTCGATCGTGTTTAAAACCCCAGACACAAGCAGCGATGGAGACAGGAGCAGTCAGGAACAATGGCATGAATACAATTAACCAGTTATGAGTTTTGTCTCCCAACGGTAGGTTGTGTTGATAGCTTCTTTCCAATTGGTCGCAAACCATGATTTCAAACACGAATAGAAGGGAATTTAAAACCAAGCATATGATGATAGCTTTCATATCAACATATCCTTCTCCTTCGACCCTGCAGGGGAGAAATCACGAGAGAGAGAGAAAAGTTACACAGATGTCTGATGCAGCTCGGAAAGACAAACACCTGTCACTCATCGAGTGATCTTGACTTATAGCAAATCTAGAAGCTCTTAATGTCTAAATATTTCTGAGTGCCAAGCTTACCTGTCTCCTCTCAACCTTAACCCAACCAGACAAAAAAAAAACACAAACTGGAAGGGGCACTTATTTGGCCTTTTAGTTCGGGGCTGGGCATGAGAACTGTAGAGCAATGTGATGCACACAAAAAGATTTATAAATGACTGAGTACTTTTGGGCAGTATAATGAGAAGGAAGGTCATTGATCAGTAGTGAAAAATCTCTGAGGTTACCAGTTCACTCTAGGCCGGGCAAATAAAGAGTGCAGGGGTCGTGAGCAAGAGAGTTGAAAACAATGAAATTAAAGGTCAAAAGTTATGCAAACATTTCCACTGGTTTTTATGTTAATCCTGATTGACAGTACTGTATGTTTATGTCAAAATGACATTTTGCACAATTGAAATAATTTTGACTGAAGCACATTTTGACCATAAAACAGTGATTAATTTATTGTATTAAATTTATTTGTTAAAATCAAGGCTTTGTGTGCCAGCATGCTCTCATCATGTAGTTAAAATGATAACTTGTCAATTGAACTAAAGATTTCAACCACAAGGATGTTTGGTGATATAGAGGTACATAAATAACTAAAAGAACAACATAAAACATGAATTGCTCTGTTAGGACATTTTGTACTGTATAGAGTATTGATTGTGACTAAGGCCAATTTCTGAGATAAGGTACAGTGAGCATAATACTGTAGAATGGAATGCCATTTATAGCTCAGTCGATTTAAGTTATAACTGTAACAATGTAGTGCAGCCGTATAGCATGTCAGAGTCAAGGTGTAGACAAATTTACATTATGTATCAAGTGTTCGAAATGTGCATTGAATTGTAGATGTCTTGAACTCTGGGGACTTGCTTCTGTATGAAATTTTTAAAAATTTGATTTTGCTGTGACAGACGTACCCATGACAAGGGACCTTCGTAAAATTGTTTTTCTCTGGAAAAATGAAAATCCCTGCAATTTTAACGGTTTCTAAATTGAATCTATATATATAGCATTTTAGCAAATCCAAGAATATTTATTCCTCTGAAGGTACACAGTAGGGTTGGGCGATATTTGCTTTTTACCGTCACGATAAATAGTTCAAAAATTATCGCGATATTTCGATAATTACGATAATTTTTCCTTTAACAGAATTAGTGTAAATGTCAAGCTTTGAGTGGACAGAGAAAGAGAGATATATGGAGGGGATATTCAAAGAGAATATCTGAGGTTGTTATGAACTGTTCCCTTAAAAATAAATAAATAAATAACCAAGGAAAATTTTAGTATTTTTGCGTGTCTGGCGATAAAAAATTCGAAGTTGAGGATTCAAAATACTGACAGCTTTTTAAATTTAAATTGTCACGAAACTGATGAAAATTTTAAAATGACAAGTTGGACTAGCTATATTTTGTGATAAAATGAAAAGAATTTAATATTTCTTACAATCTTTAAACAGTTTAACTTACAAAACTTTCGGTATTATGAAACAAACTACATTCGGTAAAGACCCGTTTCTAGACTGCCTAACAATGAACAGCGTGCACTATACGTACATCAGTTTACAACTGCAGTGTTTACCCCTACTTAAATATCACGGTAGGCTACATGTGCTGAAAATTTTCCCAGGTACCTTGCCAAACAACCTCCTTGTCTAACACCTGTGTGTTAAGTTTTTTTAACATTTTTGGCACGTTTCAAAAAAATTTTCATGGAGTAAACTATTTTGGCTCCACTCTAGAATTAATTAGGTCAGTCAGTAAAGGATCGGTAAACTTATGCGAAATAATATCTTAGACGTTCAAGAAAAGTAGGTAAATATCCCCGTAACATTAAGGAAAGTAAAACACACCTCAAGACAACCAACTCCTCCGCATGAACGAACCAATCTATTCCCCATGATACACGAGGCACAGTCTATACCATACAGACGACATCAAGGCCCCAATAGCTACAGTACAGCCATCTTTATAGAAGTTAACCTTTTATTCCCATGTTTTAGGCCACTTGGCATGATTCACTAAATGCTAAATATTGTTTCCTTGTCCTTTTAAAAAACGTCAACTTCGCAAAATACAATTAGTTGTGTTTTTGTTGTTACGTGAGATCCGTATTATAACCGACGAAGTGGTTAGGTTATTTACTATACACTTAACTATGGTAGGATATTATTTTTTATTTTTTTTTGAAATTCTAGAAAATACTTTCTTTTCCCGCCGCTTAACACCAGATGTGGTCTTATGGTTTATTCATAGATGGGTGTACTAGAGCCTTGTTTACATGACATTAGTTGCATTTAGCACGATATGCCAGTTTTGCGTGAATTTTTCGAAAGTATTTTGCTCGATCTTTTGTAAAATTTGAAAGGTTTACCAACTTACTGTTCGTACACAATTGGTAATTTCTCTACTGATTTTCAGAGTTTTTTCCTCTATACAGTCAATGTTGTAAAGGACGGGTTTTTTTTACAAAGTTCAAAAGTCAGTAAATTCAGTTGATAAACTTTATTTCTTTTCAACTTTCTTAATCATGGAATGCTAGAATAACATTTACACATAAAACGGAAAAAGGTTAATCGCATTTTTTTTCCACATTTATTTCAAATTTTTTTCACAAGAAATTATCGTCATATGTTCAATCCTCAAAAAATATCGTCTTGCAAAAAAATTATCGCGATAATAATAATTTTTGATATATCGCCAAACCCTAGTACACAGGCAAAAATATGCATTTTGTTTTGGAGTGATTTTTCTGAAGCAAATTTGAGATTTTTTCAGTTGACTAATTACATACCATAATCTACCTGGACCCAATGTTTTATGTAAACTTTAGCTACATATAAGGAGACTCCATAGCTTTAGTTTTTATATGATACCCTACATGTAATGATTCAACGTTTTTAAACTTTTGGTGAAAAGGTTTAACTAGTTTACGGAAGCAATAAATGAACGATGGATTAAATTAATGTCATTCAAATCTACTGTAAACTGGTAGCAGCTGCATAAAAATGCTATCAACTATAGCTTAGTATAGTTATCTGTCAAACTGACTTCAATTATTTGTACCTCAAACTTTACCTGTATTCTGGATGACGCCACCATACAAGCCCGGCAAAGAGTGCCCCCAGCATCACCATAGCCTTCCATAGCCACAATGGTAAGAAAACAGCCCAGTATGAGATGTTAATGGTATCATCAAGACGTAGGGCTAATAATGGCATAAATACTAGTAAGCACAAATAAATCAAGAATTTCCTATAGGAAAAAGAAATTAAAAGTATATATCAATTTACTGTGAAACATAAAATAAGGTTGGCGAATATTGTTGAGGTGTATACAGTATACATAAACATGCTAAAAAAAAATCGAAATGAATACTCAAATGAGGTGAAGTACTGGATGGTAACAACTGTGAATGATGACGTACATAATTTCTTAGTACTTACAATTCTACTAATTTATCACTAAATTGAAAACAATAAAGAACTCTAATTGTCTAAAGCCTTCTAGACTAGGCTCTATTGCAACTACAACACTTGGGACTGTTTAATCTATGTAATCTCTTGAGTCTTAACATTCATAGACACAAGAATATTTTGTTTACTAGCATATAAAAGGAAACTTTCATCGAAATGTGTAAGTTTTGTAAGACTGCTTCACAATCACATTATAATTGTGATATTCGCAAAACTGGTACGGATTATTTTATGAACGTATACACTACTGATCATAACTCAATGGTATGGGTCTTACTACTCTTAGTATATTACACGCGAGAGATATTCGACTGAAACTTACGCAGGGTTGAAATCCTGAAAGAGCGTTTTCAGATTCATTTTACTTCATCTAGTCTGAATATAATATTGCAGAGTGGCTACTCAATGGTTACCGTGATCCATAAGAAAAGGGAAGTTAAGCCGATCATTTATCGTAATGTAACTTGTTGCAAAGGTTATTTATCTTCTAAGAAAACAATGAAGGGTGCATTACTGTGAAACAAGCGTGACTTAACATTTTTGTGCCATCAAATTAGCCTCGCATCTCTTTACATCAGGGTTGTCCAGCCCGCGGGCCACAGTCCGGCCCGCCGCAGGGTTGCGTCCGGCCCGCCAGAGATGCTCTACGGTGCGAAATGTTAGTGAGCAGATTTATTGATAACAATTTGAAGCTATATAACCAATCTTTCGAACCTTCTGAGTCCAAAAAACTGCATACAGGTCAGTTTGTGTGACACTCTCAGCGGAGGGGGGGGGGGGGGGCGGCTGGACTTTATTCATCTGTTTCATCAGGAAGGAAAATAAATCAGTGCACTCCGCGCGCAGTGCTCACATTTTGTTGCCTTGGGCTTCGGGCAAAAATCGAGCGTAGGGTTCATGCGGCCCCTCCTTCATCATAATCATTCCATGTGGCCCTCCTCTGCAAAAGGTTGGACAACCCTGCTTTACATCCTCTCGCACGGGCCCTCATTTCAAATAAATTCGGTCATTTGGGGTTTCATTTGCGACTTTTGTATGTACATGTTCTACATGTTCTACTCTTTAAGAAAAGTCGCACAAGAAACAGACATGTCTATATATTCTTTTAGTTGTTATTTATTGAAGCTTGAGTTACAGACAATGCATAGAGAACTTGACTTGAATCGTCATTTACTCACTCTTTAAAAGGATAGTCCAGAGGATTTTTTTTTTTTTGACTTATGAAAGAAGCTCACATACTAAGCATCCTGGTGAAATTCTCACGCAATTCTTACTTTTCGTTTTCGAGACATATTGATGGTCGAAATTGTAACAGTGGCAGCTACCACACACATTTCAGTCAACTTGAAGCGAACAGGTGTGATGTCCATGCGCGTAGCCAAGGGCAGGCGCGGCGGAACGGGGAAATTATTGGGGGGTGGCTAATGTGTGGAGACTATCAGAGCCTTATATAAGGCTCTGGAGACTATCTAAGCGGAGCGCCACCATCGGTTGGCGCGGAGCGTACAAGAAAATTTTGGGTTTTTCAAACCCCCAGATGGCCGGAAACGGCACTTCCCGAGTGTTTTATGCTACGAATACCTAGCCCTAAATTATGGGTCTCAAGCCTGCAATTTCTCAGATTGCACGTAATTATCTGTAAAAACATTGTAATATGTATATTCGATGGTGTTTGAAGAGAGTAGCTATTACTCGTAGTGTACTCGCAAAGACGTTTTTGAGTGTAGTAAGGGGATGTTGGAGAACTGGCTGAAATGATGCAAGTCATTAGCCTAAGACGAAGTTGTGTTGCGCTTACCGGTACTCACACTCACTGCTTCCACTTTTCACGGGGCGTGAAGACGCGGTTGGGGTCAAGGGCGTAGGAACGGGGGGGCTGAGGGGCGCCAGCCCCCCAGTGAAAAATATGGGGGGCGGAACGATACTTCCGCCCCCCCCCCCCGGGCCCCCGCTCCGCAAGTCAGAAAACCCCTTTTTCATTTCCAAATAAGAAAAAAAAAATCTCATTTGAAGCACCAAATTGCATCTATTCTAAGGCCAGGTGAAAATGCAAAATTCTTTACAAAATGGAGTGGGTATTGAAGTGTGCTATATTGCACCAAATTGCATCTGAGGCCACCTGGAAATGCAAAAATATTCCAAAGGGGGAGGGGACACCCCCTTAGACCCCTCCCCAGGCCGGCCATCAGTCTTCAGCCCCCACTCAAAAGTACCTTCCTACGCCACTGGTTGGGGTGACAATGTGGTCTATACCCAGTGGACGGGCCGAGGGTCCCCCCAGCATTTACTAAAATTATTACACCTATATAGTATACGTGTGCATCGGACAGATCGACAAGTATGCATTGAAAAATGGGCAGATGCACGTTTCGGAGCCTTGGTAAATATTGGGGGGGGGGGGCTTATCATACATTTGCCCCTTCAACTTTTTCATTCCAATTTTGAAACATCAATTGGATTAACATGTTAAAGAAAACAAATCAACCTGTTGTCAGTTTGCATGATGACATGATTTGACATCATCACACCTGTCTGCCTCAAGTTAGTTCACTTTCGGTACAAAACATGTCAACTTCAAATGTTGAAATGACACCATCACTCCTCTTCCCCTTGATCCTCACCCTAATCCATTTCCAACTTGTTTCCGATTACTTTCCATTACGCACAAGCGAACCGTTTATCCCTAGGCTAATTCTCTTCCAGAAAGTGGACATACAGTAACTAAGAAAGTGAAGAGTTAAAGATAGAAATCTCACGAAATGTCGAGTGAGACTTTGCGTTCTGCAAAGAAATATGGAGACACTGTAGATTACATAGCAACTATAAAAAATCTTAATGTCTAAGGACTTGGTGGAATATTCAAGCCCGGGTACGAAAACACTTGGATTTTACAGTAACTACCATCTATGACAGCGTTCGCGTACTACAAACGACTGGGATCCGCATTCTACCATCTGCCTTTTGCTTCACGGCTGCAATCATGGCTGCTCAAATCTCAAAAAAGCGGAAGGTAAATACTATTCAAACAGCATAGATGTGTTGTGTTTTGGGTGAAATAAAAGATAAAATGAGATGGTATATAATATTTTTATACTACGGTCCAACTCTCAAACTAAGATGATCCCAATAGGACAAGATTTACATGGAATGAATTACTGATGCTTGTCGCTCTACTCTTGACAAGTCACACTGAATGGATGTAGATACATTGACTATCCATACGTTATGCGATCAAATAGCTAAGTGATGAGTTAATTATAAATGTATGTGAAAACATAGTATTTAGAGCATATCATCACCATAATGGGCGATATGTAAATGTTATGTTGCTAAATTTATCACCTTGACATTCACTTACAGTTAGTAGAGCTAGCCTTAAAAGTAAGATCATTGTGTGCTAGCCTAACACTCACAGTAGGGTGGGCCTAGCCAATACTCAATCGAGTGCAAATGTGGCTACTTAGGCTTCACGTGAATTTGGTGTTTACAAGGCTAGGGTAGAGCAAAGGAACAAACACCATTTGGCGTCGTTGATCTCTTTGATTAAGTCGCATCTTCCCTCTGCCAGATTCTACCATTAATTGTGTTTTTACTGTAGCTTTGCTATGTGAAGTATCATTCTCAATATAACAACAAAACACCACTGTAATTGTGTAAAAATCTCATACTAGCATTAATTTTATTAGCTCTTATAAGTGAGTGATGTGAATTATTCTTAGGTTATTTTGAGAATGACAAAACAACTTTGTCGCAGAGAAAGAAAATAATAATAATTGACACATCGACAGGGAAAAGATGGTGCTTGATCCGAGAACTTTGGTGTGATTCATTTCTGGTTTGGGATTAGCAGTGATTAAAACCAATTTCTAGGTTGATACTAAATCCAAATAGTAATACGCTTAAAGCTCATGTCTAATAACCAACAATGGTGAATGGGACTTGATCCCAGAGATCTTGTTGTAGGCCTAGGCCTACAGTTTCTGTAACTTATAAATTGACTTCAATTTGTTCCCTTGTTTAGTTTGTCGCTGATGGAGTCTTTAAGGCTGAGTTGAATGAGTTTCTTACAAGAGAGCTTGCAGAGGATGGCTACAGTGGTGTAGAGGTTCGTGTTACCCCAACTCGTACTGAGATCATCATCCTTGCAACCAGAACCCAGAGTGTGTTGGGAGAGAAGGGACGACGTATTCGGGAGTTGACTGCTGTTGTTCAGAAACGTTTCAGCTTCCCTGAAGGCTCAGTAGAAGTAAGGAAACATTCACACACACCCACCCCCCTCCCCCCAACCTCTTCATATTTTCTTCATTTCATCGTCCCTGAAGGCACAAGTAAGGAAACTGCACACCCCCCCCCCCCACCCCAGCACCAACCTTTATTTTTTCTCTCTCTTTTGTATTATTAAATGTTTCAATTGCCGTGCTTTCTATATTTTCTTAATGATAAGACAACTTCCATTTGTAATATTTGTGCTAACCTGTAGTAATGTGGTACAATATGACTGTAGCTGCGTAATTAATATAGCTTTATCAGTTGGCACACCATTTCATTAATCTTACTGTACATAACTGCTTCCATAACTAGAGATATTGTTTCCAATGACAAACCTAAGGAAATCTTGTACTGTGGTGTTATAGTAAACTTGTTTCTCTTTTGCAGCTCTATGCAGAGAAGGTTGCTACCCGTGGTCTCTGTGCCATCGCTCAGTGTGAGTCTCTGAGGTACAAGCTGCTCGGAGGTTTAGCTGTGAGGAGGTAAGGTTAACAACATGATCTCCACCAGATATTTTATTTGTAAAGAACCCTCCTTAAGTTGATGGTGAAAGAAAAATCAGATTATGAATAAAAAACTGGAGAAATATACATTTTAAAACCTTACGAAAAGGAAGAAGAACCTTTTTCTGAGTATTGCAGGTTCAGATTTTCACAAATGAAGCAGTTAATCGTTTGTAATATATTTATTTTGATGAGGTAGGAAAGTGTTGAGCATGAAAATTAAAGTAGTTTGCATTAGCATGCCTGAATAAGTATATGATACTCTGAAATACAGGTATTGATTCATTACTGTTACTGTCAATGATGTCCGTCTGCATTCCAAGAAGAACTCATAAACTTTTTGCGGTTCTTTCGCTTCCATAACCTTTTTGTATTTTTTGTCAAACAGACGAATTATCATAAATTTTATTTGAATAGAAAGCTAGCATAAACAAAAGTGTTTAAATGCATTGTAAAACCTATCCTGGATTATTCAATTTTCCAGTTTTATATCGACCAGCAGTAAAACAAAATTTCACTATTCGCCAGGTTGAAATAGTGAAGTACACTTTCTCAAGTTCTAAGAAATTAATAAATAATGGAAGAAACCATACTATTTTGTGGTCTGGGTAATAACAGTGCTGGGTGGGTACCTGCTGTATGAATCATCCAGGTAATTAAAAGTTAGTGATTTATGGATATTGGATGAAACAGGAATTTCTATTTCTATTTCAAATATGAGTCAGTTAGTCATTCTAATGTTAATTAATTTGAACAACTTGTGATTCAGTGTAAACATGTTGAAACAGATCTCACTTGTTATAACCTTGTACAGAGGCAACAGTCCCAAGTATGCCTTTAAATACACAGTGTACATCCCAATGAGTCCCTACAGTAGCCTATAATACAAGGTAGTCTTTTAAAGATCTGATTAATTACTGACTATGAAATCATTAATTCATCTATGAACTATCGCTGCAGTTGATGACCAAAAATTACTCAGTGGTAACATTTATTTTTAAAGTTTGCATAGATAATTCAACATTTGTTGACTGCCTAAAAGAACTGAAAATACTGCGGTTCTATGTTGCAAAAAGTGCAATAATGTTTTCTATGCATGCAGTGATTTGACACAATTATAGTACTTAGCATTCTCTATCATGCCAGATGAACTATTCGTTAGCAAATCGCTTCAATATCACTTCGAAATTAGGGATGCACCGGATCCAAATTTTTGGATCCGGCCGGAACTGGATTTTGCCGGATAGTACATGGAATCCGGCCGGATAAAATCCGGTCGGACCGGTCGGCATTACACAAAAGAAATTCATTTATAAGAAGTAGAAGTATGAAACAAGTATTATTTTGGTTGATATTTAGAAACAGTGGGTATATTAGGATATTTAGAACCATTGAGAACATTAAATTAAACATGTTAAACCTAATTTTTTCTTACTTTTAATGTTTTTATTAATTTTTGGAAATAGTTTACATTGATTTAAGTTAATACCAACACTTTTTTAAAGAATAATTCAGGCCAGATTTTGAAAAAGATCCAGCCGGATATTTTTCAAAATCTCCGGCCGGAACCAGAACCGGATAATTGCTCACTATCCAGCCAGATAGTCTGGCTGGACCGGATATCCGGTGCATCCCTGTTCGAATTCAGATTGTTATTATTCTCCATTTATGTTGAATTCTCTCATCTACAGAGCCTGCTATGGTGTTCTGAGGTTTATCATGGAAAGTGGAGCCAAGGGCTGTGAGGTAGTTGTCTCTGGCAAGCTGAGGGGTCAGAGAGCCAAGTCCATGAAGTTTGTGGATGGTCTGATGATCCACAGCGGTAACCCCGTACGAGACTATGTGGATACCGCCATTAGGCACGTCATGTTGAGGCAGGGTAAGTAGACGCTCGGGCCGTCACCCATGGATGATGGCTATGTAGTAAAGGTGTCATTTTTAAGGGAAATTCCATTAATTGGGTTCCCAAAGGCTTTGCAGGACGTTCACACCCATGTACTGTCACACCTATGAACTGTTTTCAGTGCTTACTGTCTGTTATAACCTGTTACAGATGTTTAACAATCAAAATTTGCAATCCCTGCCCAACAGATCATGTGCCAATAAAATATCTCTGTTAGGCTAGGCTTACTTTCACTTTCGTGGTTAGCTTTTGCAGGGCTGGAAAACCTTGCGAACCTTCCGAACCAGGTTCGCGGGAAATCCGCGATGCTCGCGGGAAATCCAGCCTGGCTGGAGAAAAATAAAATCGGGAAAAAAAAGGGACGAAACTTAAAAAAAAAAACACGAAGGAGCAAAAAGTACATCTGTAAAAACAATAAGGAAAATTTCAGAAGAAAAGTTTCAGAAACAAAAGAAAAATGTCCAGAGAGCGTGCTCGCAATTTTAGTCACAATAGCCTATAATGAGTAATGATGTGTCCCCAACCCACTCACAAGGGCAATGTCACACAGACACACACGGCCCAGCGCGGGAAGCTTGCTGTAATAAATCAGCCTCGCGGGAAATGTTTTGAACAATATTGCCATTCCACATTTTTTTATACTTATATTGTTTGTTAGTTAGTAAACGTTTTCTTTCGTATGAATTTGACTTCAATTCAGTGTTCCCTCTAAGGTGCGGGATTCCCTTCAACTGACTCAGTAATCCCGCAAAGATAATTCCGCAAAGAAATCATTTGTCTGCTAGAAATCCCCGCATCGTTTTCTTGCATTCGCGATAAGTTTATACTCAATGCACAACGTATTCACTTGACAGAGAAAAAACTCTGAAAGATCCAGCAAAACACTTTCGAAAAATTCATGCGAAACTGGCATATCGTGCTAAATGCAACTAATGTCATGTAAACAAGGCTCTAGTACACCCATTTATGAAAAAACTGTAAGACCACATCTGGTGTTAAGCTGGGGGAAAAGAAAGTATTTTCTAGAATTTCCAAAAATACCGAAAAAAATAATATCCTACCATAGTTAAGTGCATAGCAAATAGCCTAACCACCTCGTCGGTTACGGATCTCACGTAACTACTGTACAAAAACACAAGTAATTGTATTTTGCGAACTTGACGTTTTCTACAAGAACATGGAAATAATATTAAGCATTTAGTTAATCATGCCAAGTGGCCTAAAACATGTTTTATTACAAGGTTTAATTTCATAAAGATGGCCATAGCTAGTGGGGCCTCGATGTGCTGCGTGTATAGGTATTGACTGTACCTCGTGTATCATGGGGAATACTCCATGAAACGTTTCTTGGAAACTTGCCAAAACGTTAACAAACAGGTGTTAGGTTAGACAGGGGATGAGCGCGCAGTTGTTTGGTAAGGTACGGTACCTAGGGAAATTCGCAGCACATGTACAGTATCCTACTGTGTATTTAAGTAGTATATAGGGGTAAACCGTACTGCAGTTGTAAACTGATGTACGTATTGTGTGTGCTGTTCATTGTTAGGCAGTCTATAAACGGGGCTTTGCCGAACGCTGTTTGTTTCATAATATCGTGAGCTGTGTAAGTTAAACTTTTTAAAGATTGTAAGACAGATTAAATCTCTTTTCATTTTATAACGTAATATAGCTACTCTAACTTGTCATTTGAAAATTTTCAACAGCTTCGTGACAATTTAAGTTCAAAAATGTTGTCAGTATTTTGCATCCTCAACTACGAATTTTTTATCGTCAGACACGCAAAAATACCAAAATTTTCCGGGGTCCTTGCCCCCTGACCCCCACAAGGGGTTCCACCCCTTGACCCCACCAGGGCCCTAGGGCGGACCCCTGGACCCCACACCTTTATGCTCGCACGCTAAGCGTGCTCGGCGTGTTCGCTGCGCGAACACCGGCGGGAAATCGGAAGTGTGTTCGCGGGAAATTGAACAAGGTTTTCCAACACTGAGCCTTTGTTAGGTCAATTCTCTTGAATAATATCTTTCTTTTGGTCTTACCAATGTAGCTATCGAAATTGTGTCATTTCCTTCCATTGCAAGAAATAAACAGGTGTTTTCAGACTTTTCCTCCGTGAAATTGGGTAAAAAAAGTGGACGATACAAGTATATATAGGTTACAGTTGTTCAATGAACAAGCTGATATGGGCGGTCGCAGTGATTTTACGGTAAATCGTTGCGGCATAAGGGCAACAGAAAATAAAATTCTTTCTTTCGATTGCGACAGCTTTTAAACCCACCTGGTCAGAGTGCATTTAGAATAAGAAACAATGAATCTGCTTCCTAAGTTAGTTTTACGAAATTCATCAGCAAACACGTATTGAGACTAACGTGTGGTGTCTAAATCATTTTAAAACATCTACCAAACGGAAACTGAACAACTTTCAATCTACAGCGTTTCTTCATAGTAAATCAAAAACTATTGAATGAATCTACGAGGCTTCTACAACTACTAGCACTAATAACAGCAAACGTGCAAACAATGAATTGATGTAACACCTTGTAGCGGTGTGATGATTACTATGCAAGAGTTTTCTGTATAAGAAAGTTCTAGGCTCTAGCCAGGGCTGGAAAACCTTGCGAACCTGCCGAACCAGGTTAGCGGGAAATCCGCGATGCTCGCGGGAAATCCAGCCTGGCTGGAGAAAAAAAAAATCGGGGAAAAAAAAACGAAAAAAAAAAACGGGACGAACCTTAAAAAAAAACACGAAGGAGCAAAAAAGTACATCTGTAAAAACAATAAGGAAAATTTCAGAAGAAAAGTTTCAGAAACAAAAGAAAAATGTCCAGAGAGCGTGCTCGCAATTTTAGTCACAATAGGCTATAACGAGTAATGAAGTGTCCCCAACCCACTCACAAAGGGAAATGTCACACGGACACACACAGCCCAGCGCGGGAAGGTTGCTGTAATAAATCAGCCTCGCGGGAAATGTTTTGAACAATATTGCCATTCCACATTTTTTTATACTTATATTGTTTGTTAGTTAGTAAACGTTTTCTTTCGTATAAATTTGACTTCAATTCAGTGTTCCCTCTAAGGTGCAGGATTCCCTTCAACTGACTCAGTAATCCCGTAAAGAAAACATTTGTCTGCTGGAAATCCCCGCATCGTTTTCTTGCATTCGCGATAAGTTTATACTCAATGCACATCGTATTCACTTGACTGTAAAATAACTCCGAAAATCAGTAGAGAAATTACCAATTGTGTACGAAAAGTTGGTACACCTTTCAAATTTTACGAAAGATCCAGCAAAACACTTTCGAAAAATTCACGCGAAACTGGCATATCGTGCTAAATGCAACTAACGTCATGTAAACAAGTCTCTACACCCATTTATGAGTAAACCGTAAGACCACATCTGGTGTTAAGCGGGGGGGGGGGGAAGAAAGTATTTTCTAGAATTTCAAAAAATACGGAAAAAATAATATCCTACCATAGTTAAGTGCATAGCAAATAGCCTAACCACCTCGTCGGTTATGGATCTCGCGTAACTACAAAAACACAACTAATTGTGTTTTGCGAACTTGACATTTTCTACTAGAACATGGAAATAATATTAAGCATTTAGTTAATCATGCCAAGTGGCCTAAAACATATTTTATTACAAGGTTTTACTTTCATAAAGATGGCCATAGCTAGTGGGGCCTCGATGTGCTGCGTGTATCATGGGGAATACTCCATGAAACGTTTCTTGGAAACGTGCCAAAAATGTTAACAAACAGGTGTAAGACAGGGGATGAGCACGCACTTGTTCGGTAAGGTACAGTAACTGGGAAAATTCGCAGCACATGTACAGTAAGTAGCCTACCGTAGTATATAAGTAGCGACTGTATGTATAGTGTGCACTATTCATCGTTAGGCAGTCTATTAACGGGGCTTTGCCGAACGTTGTTTGTTTCATAATATCGGAAGTTCTGTAAGTTAAACTTTTTAAAGATTGTAAGGCAGATTAAATCTCTTTTCATTTTATAACATAATATAGCTACTCTAACTTGTCATTTTCAAATTTTCATCAGCTCCGTGACAATTTAAATTCAAAAAGTTGTCAGTATTTTGCATCCTCAACTGCGAGTTTTTTATCGCCAGACACGCAAAAATACCAAAATTTTCCGGGGTCTTTCCCCCCTCAACCCCACAAGGGGTTCCACCCCTTGACCCTAGCAGGCCCCTAGGGCGGGCCCCTGGACCCCACGCCTTTATGCTCGCACGCTACGCATGCTCGGCGTGTTCGCTGCGCGAACACCTGCGGGAAATCGGAAGTGTGTTCGCGGGAAATTGAACAAGGTTTTCCAACACTGGCTCTAGCTTAGCGCGATAGCAGGCACATATTTTGCACATCGATTTTAAACTACAACGCATTTGACACAATCAGACATCCGATAATTGTGAACTAAGCCAGTATTGAAGTAATTGTAAACATGTTTGAAGAAATGACAAATACTTTGGCAATCGTAAAAGATAAATAAGTTACAAATTTGTGATTATGCGCAATGATTAAACATTGCTAGGACTGAATGTTGCACTGCAGAAGAAGCGTATTACTGTCAAGCAAATGCATGGATCTAACCGGAGCAGGTGCTTGCAGATTTTTAACACAGCTGGTGTACCATTGTGAGAACCTATACTCTGCGATAGTTGCTGAAAAACTGCTTTAGCATTGTTTTTGTTAGGTTAGGCTATTTTTCAAAAGCAGATTATGTGTAGTGCTAGTTTGTCGTGTAATTGCAACTTTTATGAAACTTTCAAAGTGTAATCGCGATTAATTGATTACGACCATCAAAATTAGCGCTTGCTCCATTGTTTGAGATTTTCAATATGATGGTTTACTTAATTTATATGGATGGTTGCATTATGCAATAACCTGTGGTGTCTTTCATGGATTACACTACACCAACAGCTGGTTCTGTTTTCATTCAAACTGAAATGATCATATTATAACCTTTGAAAATAATTCAACTAGATGTAATTCATTATTATGTTGGTATTGTGTGAACCAATGACTTTATCACAACTAAAGCGGTCCTCGTGATATCAAATTATGGTGCAATGTACTATCTGCATAAAATGAAAATCTTCCGACTTGTGTATAGCTCGTCGATAGAAAGAGCATTCAAGATGGTAGTTGGACATGTCTTTTTCTTTTACTTGCTCTGTAATATCAATATTTATTAAATGTTCGACTTTGCTAGCCCTTTCATGCAGTATTCCATTGTCTACAAATTGGTGTCCAACAAATTAATGGAATGCTTTATATTTGTTTATTTGCAAATGTTTGAAGATTTTGCTTACAGTAACCGTTCTTGTTGCAATTTTGGTGGACTAAGGTAACAGGTTTTCCCAGTACACCACAGAGAAATTAAGCATGATCACTAAGCAAACTGCTATACAGGTTCAAAGTGGCAAAATTGTTTTAGAAGTGCAAAGATGTGTAACAGTTTTTGTATACAGGATTCAAAGTACTTTACAAGAGACAAAATCCAGAGCCTCCCAACCTGCTGCTCAAACACTGAATATTAAATGATTCCCTGTATCATCCTTCCTTTAACTTTTGTCTCGTACTAAAAAACAATTTCTAATTCTCATTTTGTTTTTATGTCTACTAATCCTCTTACATCTATCTCTTTGTGTTCACCCTGCTCATTGACATGTCTTTATTATGTGTTTGTATTTGTCCCTTTTGTTACTGTTACTCATCATTTAGCCTCTGAAGAAGATCCTGCTAGGATCGAAACGTCAGGCCAACTTACTTAAGTTTACTCATTTTTGATCTCCGATAATATTTCAGGCGTCCTTGGCATCAAGGTCAAGATTATGTTGCCGTTCGACCAGACAGGCAAGAGTGGACCAAAGAAGCCACTGCCCGATGCCGTGAGCATTGTTGAGCCAAAGGACGAAGAGACAGTATCTCAACCATACTCTGAACAGAAGGGTGCCAAGCCAGCAGATGTACCACCCCAGCAGCAACAGCAGCCACCTGCACAAGCCCAGGGTCCTCCACCACAACAAGCACCTGTGCAACCCCTACCACAAGCTGTACCCCAACAGCCCATGTAGACAGGTAGGATTTGTATACCCTTCTTTATCCCTCGTCTCATTTTACCTCTCAATAGATAAGTACTACTATGCATTGAGATGTGGTAATGCTTAAAGGGCAAAGTGCATTGCTCGATTCTGCCGCCAGACCGCTCAGTAACGAAAGATTGTTTCAAGGTTAGAAGTAACACACTGGTTAAAGTTGAAGTTTGCCATTGGTTGATAGCTTTTCATTACTTTTACCAAACCTTGAATAATGAATTGTGTATTTATAATTCATCTTTGCCTTTCACAGTTTTCGACTCAGGTTACAGATTTTTGTCAAGCTACTTTATCGTTTCTTAAGCCAGTATCACATGACAAGATTATTGCAAATCAATCTGAAAACTAGCTCGTAATTTACAGAATGAAGAACCTTTCTTGAACAACTAGAGGAAATAGCTAAATTACCTCAAAAGTTGACTTCTTACCAATTTGTTTTGTTTTTGTTTTTTCATTTCACAGGTGATAGATGAACGTTACAGCCAATGTTTTGAGCAGCCCAGATTAAAGTCTACCAGAACTTGAGAGTCTTGGGAAGTTAAGAATGAAACTTTGAATTGTCAAGTTTCAGTGGTATATAATAAAATGTGAAAATCGATACATTGTCTCTTCTTGTTTTTCATGTAATTGTTCTACTGTGTCTTATGTGATGGTAAGTAGGAACCAAGCTAGCTTTGTTGGTTGCCCATGATCTCAAACTGTTTTGCAAATTTCTGACAATGATAATCAAAGCTACCAAACAACATGTATTTGTATGCAAAGAACTTTAAGCTAAACATAAACAGGTGTTTTAAAGGTATCGTCAAATATAGAACCATAAAAAATGCATTGGTCTCATTCCCATCTCTATAGCTTGTTCCTTTGCTGAGTCATAAGGAGATAAATTTGGGAAAAGTGCATTTGCAATCAATTTGAGTTCACATACAAAAAGCTAAACATAAACAGGTGTTTTAAAGGTATCGTCAAATATAGAACCATAAAAAATGCATTGGTCTCATTCCCATCTCTATAGCTTGTTCCTTTGCTGAGTCATAAGGAGATAAATTTGGGAAAAGTGCATTTGCAATCAATTTGAGTTCACATACAAAAAGCAGTATAAATAATTCAAAATTTGTCAAACTTTAATTCATGTTTTGAAGTAAATATTTTAAATCAGTGAAGCCAACAAGCTCATAGTGTGATTAGATCTTTGTAGTCATGACTAACAGAAAAAAAAAGTACTGCTGTTGAAATAACATTTGCCAGTACACATGATTCCTCAATGGCTAGTAAAAGGTTAAACATATAGAATTCATTGAGAGTAATAGCTGATGTAGGCAAAACAATAAGGACCATGTGTGTCCACCAAAACAACGGTTTGAAATTATTCAAAATACAATAGCTCACAGTTTACAAAGATATCCTACTATATGCATTAATAGCTTAGAATTTCCATTTTATTTATTAAAAGACTTAAATATGATGGCATTGGATAGTGCAATCAATGTACTTTATTAGTCTGCTTTGATTGTTGGGATGTTTGTGGGAAGGGGGGGGGGGGGCAAGCCGTACATTTTAAAATATTGCTGTTTGATAAATATGAAGCTGTCAAATCAAAGGATGAGACACCTTCAGTCTGCACCTCGTTTGGAAGAACATGAAATATCTAGTTGTGTCGGCACTTCCATTGAAAATACTGTTAGTGTAATATTGTGACGAGCCCGCTCCTCCGATAGTAAAACTATATCGGGACTCGTGATAGAAAGGTACTGGGATGTCTTGATGCCGTATTTACGCTTCTTCAGGAGATGTCTCGAACGGAAGAAAACAATGACTTCACACAAAAAACAATTTGACGAGATAGGATTTGATTAATGATTCGGTATAATTTCTTCTCTGTCGATTCTCTTTACAAATAAAACTAAATTACAATGATTTGACTTGACTTGACTCCGTCAATTAAACAATTAGGAGTGATGAACTTTCGGCGGAGTGATAAATTTGCTGACCAAGTCATAAATTTGCTGACAGAGTCATAAATTTCTGACCTCCTTTTTCTTTTATACCTTACTTCCATAAAATCTCACTGCGCATAATCAGAAGGCAGCCAATAACCTGACCATCCTGTATTAACTTAACGATATAAAAAATAAGTGCACTGGCACTGATCTGCCCTGATTGGTTGGGAGTTTGGAAGTCCATCCCCTTTCTATGGAAACTTCCATACCACGTGAGAGAACCTTCTCGAATGTTCCACAGACATAATGGAATCTATTTTGGGAAAAGGCCCTGTACCAAGATTCAATAAGATAGTTAAAAACTTCTCGTGGGAAAACTGAATCCATGACCTAGATAAATACATAAGAGGCCCGTAAGGTGTCTCGATGGAGTTTTTCGGTAACATCAAAGAGATGGTATCACTATTTCATAACATCCCCCTCAATCTTTTAAAATTTTTGGATACTCCAAAATTTTAACATCATACTGCTTTAACTTATCATTATCTCAAGAAGGTAGAGTACTGTAAGCACATTCACTAAAAAATTGACTTCAATAAATGGTCTTCATATATCTCAAAGGTTAACATCTTGGTTACGAACTATTAAAATGATCATATGTTATATACATTGACACTATCTCCATGAAAATTTTTTTGTGTACCTCTTCAACATCGATGACATCATATGATGCAATCTAAAAAAAAATATATCATTAAGATATCTTAAAGTTACATGACACAGCAAACTATGCAGTATCTCTTACAAAATACATAAATGCATTTCATACATCAATAATACATTTATATCAAAAGTGAAATCATGCCGTGAATTGGGGTGAGATCAGAGAATACTAGACTTAGTTATCTTTTAACTGAATAGAACCACCTTGGCGTTACATGAAAAATTCGTACACACAAAAAAGAACCTTAAAATATTACAAACTCATTTACAAAGTACCTCCTCTTTAATGAAGTCATAGTTTCAAAACTGCTTTGAAACCTTGTGAATCATATACATTCACTTCAAAAAAAAAATCAAGAAAATGTGACTCGATAGCATGGTGACCCTAGGTATGCACTCCGAATGATAGTCTAGTAAAGTACCAAAGTACTAGATATTCGATACCATAAAAGAGACCCCATAGACTATGACATCAACAAATCTTTCTTCAAATTTACATAATACTTAACATCTTGTCTTTTCAACTTCATGATGAAATTTACTTTTGCATGAATACTTGAGGAAAAGAAAATATATAATTTCCTCAAAACATCTATACTTTCATTTGCTTCGATAACTGTTGCTGTAAGCAAAAGTTGCACTTCACCAATGCTGTCTCTAAAATAGCCTTCAATATATAACATAAATGATGCAATGTAAATATCCTTAAAATATTTTCTCAATATATGAAAACCCATGTTGCTAATATTCCGGATATGTTCTAATTGCCGGGTAAACGTTTGAACGAATTCATAAGGAGAAATAAGGTATACTCATTACACATTTGTTATAAAAGATGAAACTAGGTCACTTAGTGGTGTTTTAACAATAAAGCTTATATTGTTACACCATATAGTACAATGACTTCCACTTAATAGGTATGCAGGTAATTGCAATGACACATTCCATTCATACAATTGTGGGTAAAACACCTGTTCATCTGAACTTAAAGCAATATGCAGTTATACTGTACATACTAACCATATAATGTTTGCAACATCCTGCCTGGATTGCCTGTAATGTTCCAATCCCTTTTCATGGAGAAAATTCATTATTTCCTCTGTGTTGGAATATTTTCCTACATTCCACCAAAAATCATGACTCTTAAAGCCTGTTGGAAAACATGGTGTCTGATAGGTGACCAGAACCTGTAATTCACCCAATTTGTATCGAGCACGTTGGACTTTCATGTCTCCTTGTGGAGCATTTGCAAAAACTTTCTTTTGCCTTAATATGCTATCTTTCATGGAAGGATATGGAATTGCTAATCCTTCATTATGTGCTCTATTCTCTAGAAAGGATGCAACATTCATTGGCTTAGTGCTCATAAGACACATGACATGATCTGAAGTTACCCCTGGCAAAATGTTACCAAACTCATCATGAAACTCAATATGTGCATCTTGCATGACATTAACATTTTCTGCATTAGAAGTGTTACTACTCAAAACATTTCGCATTCGTGCAACCTTTTCACTTGATGAACCCTTTGTTTTCAAGACCTGTCGCAATTTCTGAATGTTGGTGATATTCTTAGTTTCAGAAGATGCTCTTACAAAACATGGCTTAAGCCTGTTATAATTGAATACATCACTAAGAATTTCTCCTTTGAGAGTGGCCAACAAATAATGAGTCCTATCCAAAACTTGATGGATCACTAGTGGTCCACACCATTCAGCAGCAATTTTGCGAGAGTTCGCAGTCAAGGAGGAAGACGTTGGCTTATATAGATACACTAATTGACCCGTTGAATAAATTGCACCTTTGTCCAGTTTTGCACTTATCTTAACATTTTGAGCATCTTGTTGCTTCTTTTGTAAGACTAACATTACCCTTGACAAATGATCAAATCGTTTCTTTAACAATGCAGCATATTCTCCATGAGATTGTGATAATCCTGCCATTGGATTGAACGATAAATTTGTAAGATTTGGTGGCTTACGTCCAAATGCAAGTTCAAATGGGCTATAGTTACCTAACTGAGGAGAGGAAAATGTGTTATATGCATAGGCTGATGTTGGGACAAATCGTACCCAATCCGTACCAAACTGATTTAAGTTCACTTTGAGGAAATTTGAAAGAGTCTGAATGTGTCTTTCAACCTGTAAGCTTCCATGATTGCTTACACTGATGAACTTTTGTTCAATGCCTAAAGCTTTACTTAAGAGCTCCACTAATTTTCCTGTAAGAGAAGCTGCCGCATCACTTATGATACAAGACGGTGGACCAAAGGTTGTGACTACCCTCTGCAATAATGCTTCACATATTGTTTCAGCATCAAGAGTCTTAAGAGAAACACATACAACAAATCTAGTGATCTCATCACAAACAACCATCAAATGTTTAAATCCTGTAGCCGTTGTGGGCATAGTCTTGAAATCCAGACTAAGTCTGTCAAAAGGACGATAAGAATCAGGAATGCGAGCATGATATTGTCTCAATTTGTCCGGTTTCTTACGTAATTCTTGACAACGGAGACATGCCTGAATATAATTACTGATGCGTTGAAACATATTGCGCAGATAGAAATGCTGTCTAATGGTCAAATATGTACGCATTACACCCTGATGATTACTTAACAAGTCATCATGATATCGAGATATTATTTGTTCCACCATAGTCTCAGGTACGACTAACTGAAGAGTCATCTTAGCATCATTAGTCTCATGCAAAAATATCCTGAATAACAAACTATTACATAACAAATAATCCTCTGCTTGAGAACGGACAGTTCTAGCATGCTTAACATTACCTGGAATAATATCATGTGCAAGAAAATCATAAATTGGTTTGTAGTAAGGACAAGTTTGTTGTTGAATTTGCAACTCTTTTACATCGAATGGCAGATCATAGTTTTTGATCAGCTTTCCTTGAATTGCCTTCATGACTTTATTCAATTCCTTTTGTTTTGGAATGTGCCCTGTAACCAAATGATCAATGTTTGTTATGACTGGCTTCGGCTGAACAAATAGTTCTGGAGGTGGTTCTCTCACTACCTCTTGCACCCTATGTCTATTCTGATCCACTAATCTTGGCTCTGTAGGTTGTGAAACACTTGTAAAATTTGGCACAACCAACACATCAGGGCTATGTCTATTTTCACTAGGCATAGTAATATTAGGCCTTTGAATAAATGTTTCTCTCTTATCAGTAGAAATAACTGGTGTAGTCCTCTTTTGTGACTCAGATTGTGGTCTCTGTGTAACATGCTCATTAGAATGTGTTGCCTTAGGAATGGATGTCCTTTCAACTCTATTTGTTGATACTTTGGCTGGGGAATCCTGCTTGGACTCCTTTGTGACTTTATTCGGAAATAAATCTGGAACTTTGACTCCCATTGACCTTGCCATTGACCTTGTCATGATTGGATTAAATGTCTCCTTAGGTGGAGTTGAAAAATCCTCATAAGAACTGACCTCTTGAGCAACCTGATCTATTTCAGAGTGAAATTCCTGTGGTGCTCTAGACAAATAATCTGCCAAAACCAATTCTGAGCCTTTCTTATAACCAACCTGAAATGTATATTCTGACAATTTGAACAGAAGTTTACGTAAGCGTGAAGTTGCTGGTTCTTGTTTTGACTTAAACAACTCAACAATGGCTGAGTGATCAACATATGCCTCAAATTCTACATTTTGCAATAAATGTTTGAATGCTGTCACATTAATAAATAGACCCATCATTTCTAATTCAGTTACACTATACCTCTGACATGCTGGTGGTAATATCTTAGAGTAATATGCAATAATATTCTCTTTGCCATTAACTCTTTGTGTCAAGTATGATCCTGTTGCTACTCGTGATGTGTCGCTATATAATACAAAACGACCATATTTCTGTGGCATATGCAATATAGGTGGATTACACAACAACTCTTTAATACTTTGAAATGCACACTGATGTTCCTCTGTCCATTTAAATACCTTTCTCTTACGACTCAAATGATGTAATGGTCTCAATAGTGCTTGAATATTTGGGAAAAACGAAGCCACATAATTAACTGCACCTACAAATCGTCTTACTGACTTAACATTGTGTGGTTTCGGTGTGTTCCTGATTGCTGCACATCTGTCATGCAAAGGTTGGATACAAGCCTCACCTTCTGGGGTTATTGAGAGCAAATGTCCCATATATCGGACTGAAGTTTGGAAGATGCTACACTTTTTCGGAGAGATTTTCAATCCGTTGTCCATTAAAACCTTAAAAATTGCCTGTAGGTGTTGTTTGTGAGATCGTTTGTCTGCACTGTACACAATAATATCGTCATGATGAGCAATACAGAACTTATTTGAATTTGGGATCGTTGCCAAAATATCATTAATTTTCGACTGAAAGATCGCTGGAGATAAATTCAATCCCTGTGGTAAGCGTTTATAATAATAATGCTTTCCTCCATGAAATGAAGCAATACCTGTATATTGTTGTGCATGAACACTTAGTGGCAGACAGAAGAATGCAGACTTTAAATCAAGAACACCCAAAATTTTGGCTCCAGAGTACCCTATGGTACGGATAGTCTCATTCAGTAATGGAAATGGGTGATTGAGACGTTTTATTCTACTGTTCAAGTAGCGAAAATCTGTGACAACCCTTTTGTCTTTTGTTCCCTTCTTTGGAATGAGGGAAAACCGGTGAGGTATAAGACTGATGTCCTACCGCTAAGATTCCTAATCGCACTAATTTGTCAAGCTCACTGGCGACAATGACTTTGTCCTCATCTGAAAGTCTATAGGGACGTATGTAGAATGGCTCATCATTAGTAAGAGTAATATCAGCCTCATAATTTGGACAGTGAGATAATTCACCATAAAGAGAAAATGCATCTCTATGTGAGTCTAGAAATTCATAAATGCTTTCCGTTTCTGAAGCATTCAGAATACTTTGTTCCAAATTAATGTTTTCTCTCATGATTTCCTGTTCCGATTTGGAAACCAGGGGATCATCGGCTGTCAAATGTGGATAACGATGTAAATTATATCGTGTAATTTCATCACGATTCTCTTTAGAGTCAGAATTGGTTTGAAAATGAGACGGTTTTTCGATGTCTCTCATGACATTTAGAAAATCTAGAGAATCAGTAGGTATGTCTTCTGTGACCGTAATGATATCTGCTAAATCTAAATGAGCCACTGTGCGAGAAGGATGCAGAAAAAATTTCCGATTACCCATGTTCCTTAGTAGAATCTTTGTTCTACCCTTTATGCATTTTCACTAACATTCGTGAAGGACACATACGAGATATTAGAGGAAACGGTTTAATAACCACATCTGCATTTCGTGCATATAATGGAAGACGTCCCTGTACAGTAATGTATCTCTGCTGACCTGGGTAAATAACAAATCTCTGCACTGGCCTAAGGAAAACTTTGGCTTGTTTAATTCTAAAACAGTTTGTGGTAAAGTCCAAAGATCCATTCAATTCCTTCAGAGTTTGACTACCTAAAATTAAGTCAATACCTGTCAGGTTTGCAGCAATTAAAGCAGAAAGCTGAAATTCATGACCTTGAATTTTGACCTGAAATGTTATCGTGCTATACGCATGAATAAACTGACCATTACCCAACTTTAGGTTTACTACATCAACTGAGACTGGTTGTATAGAGGATAAATACTTTGAATTTTGCACTGTAGAAGAAGAAATGATAGAGCGTGTCGCTCCACTATCAAACAACAATGAAATTCCTTTACCATCATGTAAAGTACCTCTTACAAAATTACGTGTGTCCAGTTGAATATCCACATTACGGTCGTTCCCTGTATATTTAGAACTAGGAATATTACTATTCTTCCAAATATTATTTGCTTTACGTTTCGATCTTCCTTTACTTGGTACTTTGTCTGGAGTCACTGTATGATGAGTGCAATCATAAGTGCTCCCTAATGAAAATTCTGTGTTGGTAACTCTGTTTACCTTAGCCTCCATTTCATGGCTTAGGCGAATTTGACAATATTGTGCAAAATGACCTCGATTTTGACAGTAGTAGCATGTGATTGAAGGATTAAAATATGGTAACCTTCTCCTGTTATTATTCTGACCTGTCCTAGGACCACGAGAATCACGAGAACTATATCTTTGCCTCATATCTTTTGGATTGTCTTGCGATTCTGACCTACGTGACTGATCAAACTTGGTCTCTAATTCCTGAATTTTATTACACAACTCGTGTATCTCAGAAGATGCAGAAATAGTAGGAGTCTGAACAGAAGATGCTTTGTCGTGCATTGCCATAAATAGTTCGGAAGAAGCTGGGGGTTGACTTTGGATTTGTAAGTCAAAATAGCATTGGACTTTCATGACAAAATCTGCAATTGTTGCTTGTGGTGATGCAGACATTAACACTGCTGAGCGGCATTGCAAAGGCAGGGTCGAGATCAATTTATCTCTAATTTGGTCCTCGCCATAACTTAATTGTGCTGCAGCTTTGGAAATTTTGGCCAAATGAGCTTGAGCTGTATCACCTGGCGTATAGCTTAATGCATGAAATGCCTGTGATTTAGCGTAGGGAGAAGTGCCTGGACTGAAACGAGCAAGGAATTGCTTGCGCAAATCAGCAATAGTTGAAAAATTTTTGTTTTCAATCCAGAGTCTGGCTTGGCCTTTAAGTGTTCGCTTAAATATGCGACATATTTCATTTAATTCTTCCTCTACAGGGGGGGTTTGGGACGGCAATTTATGCAACTCTAAATAATCTTCAAATCCCAAATAATGAGCTTCGGCTAAATCTGCATCAATTACATCGCCCTGAAATCGTGATGGCAAAAAATCAGTGGGCCTATGTTTCTGCATAACATTAACAGAGGTAGAAGTTTCCTGTTTACTGACGGACATTATGCTGAATACAATTAGGCTAGTTACAAGTATACAACACGAGCCTATACTAATTTCAACACACTATCGACCGTAATTAAATACAAATAACAAATATGCAATACATGGACACGATTAAAATAACTTATCGGTACACTCTGATCTCAAATAGGGGTTGCGATACAAATTGGCATGATTTCACTCACCCTTAAGTTTTACTAAGAACTGGTAGTGGAACTGCAAACGATGATTGAAGTCCCTCGGCTAGTAGTAGTAGTAGCGGCAGGTAGTAGCAGTAGCAGGTGGGCCTACATCTCGTATACTGCAGATTCGTTCGCCGTTAACATCGGGTCGAGCCTAGGCTTCGCGAAAATGTTCAGTTCTGATGTTTAGAGCTGTAGTATGACTAACTACGTACTAGTTGCGCGAATGTTCAAACGCGAACTGCATGCTGCGTTGATTAACGTTAGTGTACAGATCAGTGGTTCCGGCATCCGGTGTACAGGCTTAGGCTAGCATAGGCCGTCTTCCCTCGTAGAGTGTTTCCGTTAGGCTAGGTCGTGAACATGCGTTGCATTCCTCGTTAGGTCTTCGGGCCAAAAAAAAAATCACCTGTTCGTTATTGAACGTAACGAACGAAAGTTGTGAAAAGTTCCGTTACCGTTTTGTTCCTGAAGAAAGCAACCGATCTCCACCATGTAATATTGTGACGAGCCCGCTCCTCCGATAGTAAAACTATATCGGGACTCGTGATAGAAAGGTACTGGGATGTCTTGATGCCGTATTTACGCTTCTTCAGGAGATGTCTCGAACGGAAGAAAACAATGACTTCACACAAAAAACAATTTGACGAGATAGGATTTGATTTGATGATTCGGTGTAATTTCTTCTCTGTCGATTCTCTTTACAAATAAAACTAAATTACAATGATTTGACTTGACTTGACTCCGTCAATTAAACAATTAGGAGTGATGAACTTTCGGCGGAGTGATAAATTTGCTGACCAAGTCATAAATTTGCTGACAGAGTCATAAATTTCTGACCTCCTTTTTCTTTTATACCTTACTTCCATAAAATCTCACTGCGCATAATCAGAAGGCAGCCAATAACCTGACCATCCTGTATTAACTTAACGATATAAAAAATAAGTGCACTGGCACTGATCTGCCCTGATTGGTTGGGAGTTTGGAAGTCCATCCCCTTTCTATGGAAACTTCCATACCACGTGAGAGAACCTTCTCGAATGTTCCAC
The DNA here is from genome assembly GCF_037975245.1 of Apostichopus japonicus. Lineage (NCBI taxonomy): Eukaryota > Metazoa > Echinodermata > Holothuroidea > Aspidochirotida > Stichopodidae > Apostichopus > Apostichopus japonicus. The sequence continues at coordinate 24,301,054 of NC_092574.1, read as the reverse complement.
AGACATAATGGAATCTATTTTGGGAAAAGGCCCTGTACCAAGATTCAATAAGATAGTTAAAAACTTCTCGTGGGAAAACTGAATCCATGACCTAGATAAATACATAAGAGGCCCGTAAGGTGTCTCGATGGAGTTTTTCGGTAACATCAAAGAGATGGTATCACTATTTCATAACATTAGCTTTCAATCTAAATAATTTTGTGTAAGCAAAATTTCAAAGTTGAGTCTTAATACAGACAATATGAAGACAAAAAGTTTTATCCCAATGTTGTCTACCAATGATAAGATATCCCTCAAAATTTCTTGACCCATACATCCTGTTAACCAAATGGCACTCTTTAAGAAGAAAGCAAGAATAAATGTTACAATGGTATCATTTCAACTCAACTCTGTACTTTATAAAGGCACTTGAGCATGAACATGTATGTTCTATCAAAATAGACCTTTGTAGGTTTTCAGCAACAGATCATTTGATCTGTAAACTGTTTTAATTTGACTGTTGCAATGAATCAATCTATAGACTTGCTCCCATGGCAACTGGGAAATATTGAGAGAACTTGCAATAAAAGGGCAGTGTACTATCACAATATTCCTTTTTGTTTTTGATTTAATCAATTTCAAGTTAGGTAATTAGCAACTCATTGTGATGCACTTTGTGACAACTTCTGTGAATAAAGCATAAAATGAGTTTAACAGATTATAGCAAGAGTACAAACTTTGCATTTGATTGGAAACGTATTCACTGAAACCATTGGTTTACTTCGATTCATATGATGATTTCATTCTAATGATGGCTTGCCAGATTCTAATGTTTAGAGTGCCTGCCAGATTCTAATATTTAGCGGTCCTGCCAGATTCTAATGTTTAAATGGCCTGCCAGATTCTAATGTTAAGAGGGCCTGCCAGATTCTAATGTGTAGAGGTCCTGCCAGATTCGAATCTTTAGAGGGCCTGCCAGATTCTAATATTTAGAGGGCCTGCCAGATTCTAATATTTAGCGGTCCTGCCAGATTCTAATGTTTAGAGGGCCTGCCAGATTCTAATGTTTAAATGGCCTGCCAGATTCTAATGTTAAGAGGGCCTGCCAGATTCTAATGTGTAGAGGTCCTGCCAGATTCGAATCTTTAGAGGGCCTGCCAGATTCTAATATTTAGAGGGCCTGCCAGATTCTAATGTTTAGATGGCCTGCCAAATTCTAATGTTTAGTGGGCCTGCCAGATTATAATGTTTAGAGGGCTTGCTATATTCTAATGTTTAGAGGGCCTGCCAGATTCTAATGTTTAGTGGGCCTGCCAGATTCTAATGTTACAAGGGCCTGCCAAATTCTAATGTTTAGTGGGCCTGCCAGATTATAATGTTTAGAGGGCTTGCTATATTCTAATGTTTAGAGGGCCTGCCAGATTCTAATGTTTAGTGGGCCTGCCAGATTCTAATGTTACAAGGGCCTGCCAAATTCTAATGTTTAGAGGGCCTGCCAGATTATAATGTTTAGAGGGCCTGTCAAATTCTAATGTTCAGAAGGCCTACCAGATTCTAATGTTTAAATTGCCTGCCAGATTCTAATGTTTAGATGGCCTGCCAAATTCTAATGTTTAGGTGCCAGATTCTTCTTTAAGAAGTGAAAAATATGATAAACATTCATCTCATCTTCCAATTTTTTCCCAGATGTCAAGGAGAGTAAAAAAAAAAAAGCTGAAATGGCTCAGTGCCAGAAAAGGGTTTGAAATTTACAGTAAAATAAATTGAAGTTAGAGCCAGAATGCCCTTAATGAATTATCATTACATGTCAGCTCGATTCCAGTTCAGTGGCGTCGTTGGGCATGTAGCCTGGACCGCCTATGATTAGGCCTGGCCTTGCATGTAATATTACTTGATGAGTAAGAGCACTGATTGGTTAATAGGATGGGGGGCAGGGTGCTTCTCATTTATCATTGAAAATGCTAGGTAGAACTTGCTGTGGTTTCCTTGGAAACTTATGGAATCACTTCCTCCAAAGCGTTGAAACATTACAGCGGAAATTATTTCAGGTTTGGCGAGTTCCTCGTTCTAAATGTGAGAATTATCTTATTGCAAGATTCCAATCATTTATCCACAGAGGAAAGTAATATTTCTACAAAACAACAAGAGTTGCATTTAGCTGAAATTCTTTAACTACAGAGAGTTGTGACAGCTATTATAAAGCAGACATTCCAAATGTATCAATCATAGATGATCTACTGTGATACACTTGCTTTAAGTGAGTAAAAGGTTTAGCTGGTCAAACTTGGTTACATTCAATCATTCGTATCTAGGATGGGGACAACATACATTGAGATTGGTCAGCCATGGAATAATTTTCTCTTTAAGATATGCTGTATTGGCCCCAAATATGCTAGATATTCAAATATGGTCACTTTTGGTCAAATCTCTTGGACTGTTTTTATTACAACCTTCGAGGAAATTGTCCTCACTTCAGTCATTTTGTGTGTTCCTTAAAAAATGTCTGAGAACAATATGGAGAGTTTAACACCTCCAGGAAAATACTTTTTGAAAAAATTTAGTAATTCTAGCGTGCTATAATTTGGGGCCTATTCTGACTGCCTTTAAATCATCAGTTTGGAACATTGCCACCAGAATGTCTCTTTAACTGAAGCACATCACCATTAAACTGTTGCAGCTTTCCAGGAAACCTTTCAAACTCTGTTTCACCTGTCTTTTAATTGGCCTCAAGCTGCCAAATAAGTTATGATGTATGACACAAGATAAACAACCATCTGAATATAAAATAATAATAAATTTCCCCCTGAGGAGAGCTAAGAAAACAGGGTTTGTAGAGAAGAAATGTCTCTTTACAAATAAATTGTCACAGGGGGAGTGTTCCCAGCCTTCGTGAACCTTCGATTACGTTATAGATAACAATAGACACAAATGTTTTGTTATGGTGTTATACATGTGTATTACACTGACAAAAATAAAAAATAGGGGGGGGAGGGAATGAAAACCATCGTAATTTAAATGTTTTCAATTTTAGTTTGATAACACCTGAAGACAATACTTATGTTACAAAGAACGTCCAAAAAGACCAAAAGTAATGGTAGATACTAATGGCTAGCATAGACCATGCTATGCTGTTAGGATGAGCTGCACCTCACCAATAAAATGCACTTGACATTCCAATAAACAGTCACTTACGGAGCTCATCCACTTGATAAACATCTTCCTAAATAAAATAAAATCATCCATAATCCAAAGGTTAGCACTCCTTGGAATATTTGGTTGAACAAACTCCTCCCACCCCCCCCCCCACATTTTCCACATTCCCCTCCAAAAATTTTAAGGGAAATTGTAAATCAATATTAATCTGGGAACTGGAAATTAATTTTAATCTTTGCTACATTTTATCATACTGTCATTCAACGTAGCACAAAAGTTACCTCAAGAATTAAAAATACTTTTTAAGTAATTAAGTCAACAACTCTTCTCACACTGCTTTGACAGTTCCGTACATTTTACTTTAAGCAATGTGTAACATTATGCATTCTCTTATTTAAGTTTTAGGCTGTCACGAAAATAGTGACCTGAACAAAGTTGCACAGCTTACAGGACAAGCAAATAGGTCGAAATAAAACTACTAACAGAGCTAAACAAGAAACCCTGTGGGATATATACAGCATTATATGTTGCAGTATATTGGAGAGATATGAATGTACTGGAAGAAAACACTCAAAAAAGATCAAATATTTGAATATTTGCAACATGATTTACCAATCTAACCTGATTTATCCGGTAGTCTGTGATCATGGTATAGGGTTACCATATATCCAGACTTTTTCCACTTTCTTATGTGAGTGTCTGGGGGGGGGGGGGTTGACAAACTTTTGAAGTATATCTGGATCTTATTGGAACTTCCAACAATACTTTTATATTGCCAAACCATTTTTAACTGTGACTTGGACATGTAGCTACTCCAATTTGAAGATGGAAAAGGCAGAAAGTTAATCGCTACAGTCCTTCAACAGTTCCTTTCTTTCATTGAGATTAAATTTAAACTTTAAATCTGCTACCACTGTTCACCTAGGTACCCTTCAAAATCATTTTCCCACAAAGGAAAGGGGAGGGGGTGGACCCATCCTCCAGGCCAACTTTCAAAAATGAAATAGCATAAACATGATAACAGTTTATCAGTGAGGTTTCAACACCATCATTCTCCCCCCCCCCCCTCCCCTCCTACCTATTACTGATGAGCAATGAAGCCAAACACTTGCCTGTTTTACTCTTTTCACTTTACTGCTACAAAATGGTTCTTTTTTGTTGTTTTAGAGAGAGATTGAGAAGAAATTATGCTAACAGACAAAGATAAATGAAACTAGCAATGTTTATCCCTTATATAACCAACTTTGCAATTTCAAGAAAAGCACCTACAGATTTACCAGTGAATCATTTAAAAGTGCCAAATGGAAAAACAGTAGCATCAGTCTTTGAAACTGTAAGTCGGAGAACACGTTGTTACAGTTCAAACACAACAGAGCAGAATTTGGTTAACATCAAACTGCTTTCTGTTATAACAACTGCATAAAGCAAGAACTGGAATTGTGGGAGGGTGTGATAAAAAAAAGCAGACCAAGTCTCAATGAATTCATATAACCCTAAATTTAAGAAGCAGACCAAGTCTCAATGAATTCATTTACACCCCTAAAGCTAAGAAGCAGACCAAGTCTCAACCAATCCATTTAAAACCCTAAAGTGAAGAAACAGACCAAGTCTCAATGAATTCATGTAACCCCATAAGCAAAGAAACACAAAGTCCCAATAAATTCATTTAAACATAGAAGTATGTAACTTTACAGTCATAGTATCTGTGGTGATGTGAAGAAAAATATGAAACCAAGCAAAATAACTTCCTGGAAATGACAAAATAAAAAAGTGGTTTTCCGGTGGTACACAATGTAACATTTGTGGGGATAAAATTCCTCCTGTCTGTATTAAACCCTATCTGAATATCTTATCTCTAACTGAATATATGGCTGTGTCAAAGTAAGAGGTCCTAAAGTTCCAATCCTAGCAGGATCTTCTTCAGAAGATCCTGCTAGGATTGAAACGTCAGGCCCTCTTACTTTTACACATTCTTTTACACAGGCTCTTTAGTGGATAAACAGTTTGCTAAACAATTTTGTTTATTTTGAATATATGGTTGAATAAATTTAGCATATTTAAATGGCTGAGACCTCCCAGAGTATGTATCACAGTAGATGTTCTTCAAAACCTTTACATTCCCATTAAAATCTTCTTGTCGATTATATGCTCGAAATGTGATACATTTCAAATGTTTAATTAGCTGTCAATGTTCTCTGTATCTAGAATTTCATCAAAATGAAACTTTTCTGGAGAAATATTACATTCATCGTTGGATAAATCATTTCAATATTTATAACGAGAAAAAAAAAAATTCAAGTCAAGTCAAGTGCGATGACGACTTCATTCACACTGCTGTTGCCAGACGCAATCGCAAAATATCAGAAAACTTGAAAATGTTCCAATCTTCACCAAACAAAATGCTACGAGGAATATGGTCGTAACATGAAAATGCAGAGTATTTCCAAACAATTTGATAAAACACAAATTCAGCCACTGGAATATCCCCCCTTTGGAGAAAATCTTGCCTTCTAGTTTCCTAGATGGCAAGATAAGGGTGGATGTGATACATTACTTGTACGTAGGTACAGCTTTTCAATATAAACCTGTTTAACGTTACAGAGACACTTGAAATTAAAGACTGAAAAATGTATTTGTCTTTTTTTGGTAGGTTTTAATGTGAAAGAATTAATTTGACGTTTAACCTGGACCAGGCATTCTTAGTGGGTCTGTGTTGCAGACATTCAAAATTGACTATAAATTCTGCAACATATATATTAAACGTTGGCGGGTTTACTACTTCCAACGCAGTAAGTGACACAACATTTAAACCTACAATGTTGAGGTTACATACATAACATAACCATTCAAGATAGTTCCTTCACAAAATACATCATTGCAATTTGTAAACAATACTTGAATTGTTATTTGTTTCCTACATGAACAAAAATATATATATTTTTTAATTAATGTATGATTAACGCCTTTAGTTTAACAAGATTCAATTTAGTTCTGCAAAATTTATATTCCTTTTCAAGATGATTAAACAGAGAAAGTCAGCTTTGGACCTTGGATATCCATTATTAATAAGGCGGGAAGAATGTTCAAATTTGGACCTGTCCTAGCAACAACTGTTTATAATAAATACTAAGTGGTTCTCTACTAGTGCACCTGTCTTTGAAACCCATTAGTAATGTTTTCTGAAGCTAACATATCAACTATCACAGAACACATACTTATTAATGATCTGTACAGGAAGGTTTGTCTGTAAAGTTTAGTCCCTCACGATAGGAATTCCAACAAATTTCAGTTCCAAACTCCTGCCAATCGTTCGGATCCATTTAACAGCGACATGACTTTATCCTTCCTTCAAAGACTGCCCGTCGTTAGTTTGTTCAGACGGATATGAGCTGCATCAATGTCAATTCCCAGAATCCTTTACAAAAACATCTCTGTGGGGTTGTTTTGTTGTTGCTTTCTCGCTTGTTGCCGCTCTTTTCGTCGTCCAATGGTCTACGATGGGTTCAACTGGGTCAAATGATCTGGAGGATATTCTTCAATTCAATCATCAGCTGCCAGTCACTCTTTTCAAGATCTTCTCGGAAATATTCCTTAACAGCATCGATGGATTCTCGACTGATCTGCGATGCCAAAAGAAAGTTATTCAAGTGAGAGGGGGTTTATTCCGCATTCATTTGGTAACTCTGCACCATTCTGACCGAGCCCCATGTTTTATTCATCTTATGCTCATCCCTCTGTATGTCAATCTAGCTCGGAAAACTAGAGCATTTTTACGAACAGCAAAGACATTCAAATGTTTGGGGAAAAAAACAAATATATGAACAGACTTTTGGTGATGCCAGAGAGGATCTACTCTGAAAGAACTCTGGGAGGAAAGAAATGTACATACTGAGATCGTTGACAAAGTATGATCTCTTAACAGAAAGGGGTGATGGGGGAGGGGTGATGGGGGAGGGGTGATGGGGGAGGGGGGAGGGGGGAAGCGGAGGGGGGCAGTGGAGGGGGAGAGAACAGTTTGCGCGGAAAGTAACGTACATACTGAGATCGTTGACAAAGTATGACCTCTTAACAGAAAGGGGTGATGGGGTGGGGTGATGGGGGAGGGGAGGGGGGCAGTGGAGGGGGCGGTGGAGGGGAGAGAACAGTCTGCGGGGAAAGTAATGTACATACTGAGATCGGTGACAAAGTATGATGGTGACCTCTAAACAAAAAGGGGTGATGGGGGGAGGGAGGGGGAAAGGTTATAATGTTGTACCTTGCTTTAAGATATGAGTGAGGGTATACCATGTTGTATTTTCATCTATCACATGTGCTCAACATGAGTTCAACATTTTACAATGTTTGGACTGTTTTTGTGCACCAAATCATGCCCCCCCCCCTTTCGCTCCCTTCCCATTCTTAGAAAACACATAATACTGGATACATTGCGGCTTAGTAGCTAACTGTACCGTACCATTCAATAGGGCGCCGTCGGCTAATATATCAACAGAAAATCAATCTTGATGAAAGTATCTGACTCCCGCCCTGGTCTCATTAACGTACATCTGTCCTTGTCGGTTACAAATATTCTCTATTTTTACTTTGGTTGAAATGATCCTACCACAACAAATACAAAGTACATGCTATCACCACTCTTGTAACTAACAAACAGGCGATGGACTCGTGTGATTACTGTGCAACTGACCATTAATAATACATTTCCTGATTTCATGAGTCAGTGTGAAGCTGCTTATCATGACTTCAGTAGACGACAGCTCCTGGCAGCACCAGACTTACTGCAAGCATGGTTCTTATTCAGACGTTTAAGATGCAAACGTGCCGAATGTAAGACTTCCTGCCACTAAATTACAGGAATTAAATTACTGCAAGCCAGAAGACTTTTGGAGTAGGATTAAAAAAAGAAAGTAATGAAAGTGGCAGCGACAGCATTTGCCAAAAAATACGAGACAGGTAACAATAGACTTTGACAGCACAGTCAATGATTTAAGGTAAACAACAATTCATAGAAGAAATGTTAAAGTAACAGCTCTTTGCTATAGATTCAAATTTTCCGGCAAATACACTAAAACCTGACAAATCCTTCTGTTTTTTTTCTGCTGAAAAAAAGACTGCAGTATTGCTCAGACTAAAACACCACCTGTGTTTCTTTCTTTTCTTTTTGTAACACAAATTAACTTTTCCTGGCAGACAATAAGTTTCAGTTTATGTCAGTATAATTCACATGTCATATAAATAATTAATGTTCACCATATGCATCAATCTGTGGACCCAACTTACAGAGTTGTCAAAAGCTACAAGTGTTACTTATATTTTTAATGAAAGTGTTAACCAATGTCACATACCCAGCTTCTGATTGATTGCCTATCATCGTGGTGTGCTCTTTACAGGTTTCAAATTGTCGAGTCAACTCAACAGTTACGATTACATTGTTCATTTGAGAGGTATGATGCACAACCGAAGACCATGCTGAAATCACCATCCCATAATGACTTCATCTCACAACCGTGTGGCAGACACAGAGGAGATGGTAATGAAAGGAGTCACAGGCATGTCCATCATCACTAGTCTATATGATAGATTAACTTTTAATAAACTACTTATCCAGACTACTTAGAAGAGTCTTTTGTTGGGAGTTATCACAGATTTAATGTTCAAAGCTTTAAGACTTGATCAAGTTTTTCTTTCATGTTTTTTTTCATGTTTTTTCATGTTTTTTTCATGTTTGCTAATAGTAGTTGTACCAGAGGTCATTATCTTAAACTCCAAAAGTCACATAGCAGGATTAATATTCGGCATAACTTTTTTTCTAATAGGGGGATGAATGAGTGGAACGGTTTGCCTGAGAAAGTTGTACTTGCAAGTAGTGTCAATGGGTTTAAGAATGCTTTGGACAAGCACTTTAAGCATTGTAATCAGGTCTGAGTATTTGTGTCTTCAGTTTTTTTTTTCTCTCCTATAGGGTCATTGATGGGGACTTGAGTGTCCCTCCTGATCCTTTTTTTCTACTGAACTAAAACTAAACTAAACTAAGTCTAAATACAAAATCATCAAGCCACATGTGCTTCATCGGTTTCAGCGTAAACAAACATATCCACATTCTACCCTTGAAACTTTGGAAATGAAAATAAAAGGAAATGTAAAAGGTTTCAGTTCCTAACTGGTCACTTATCCCATCAGAGATTTACACGATTGCAGCTCCCAGACATGATCTTTAAGCTTAGTTTATCTCCCAAACGGAGCAAGATTTTTCATCTCTCCTCGTCCAGCTGGAAGCTTTCCCTGTTCACTCACCTTACTGACCAACATGTCGTTGGCGTCGAAGTGTCTACCGTACATCTTTGGGGCATCTCCGCCAACATTCTCAATCTTGACACAAACCTCTTGCCCTTTTCGAGCGCTCTCGACTTGTTTGTGGTTAGCTTCTACGCTGCTTACAACACCTATCTCCAAATTCTGCAAGAAAATGGGGAAAGAGTTTAAAAAAAAAAATTAAATAAAATTAAATTATTTGTATAAAGCCTGACAATTGATTAAAGTTAGTTTTGCATCCATTGGCAATTTCAGGACTGAAGCCACCAGTATACAGAGCAGTTTGAGTGATTTGAAGATTATCAACAAAACCCTGCATTGGAGAAATTTGTTATCAGGATTTTATATCCAACCATTCAAAACAACTTTCTTAAGAGAACACAACACAGCAGAGACTTATTAAAACAAACTTTAAAATTGAATTTATCCAGCAAAATAAATTCAGTGTATTATATACAAATTGATTGGTGACTTGCTTTCGTAATAAGAAGCCATTATTTGCTCAAAGATAGTTGTATGATGAACCTTATATCCTTTTTTTGGCTTCCTGCATAATATTTTACAGTCTATCAATCTCTCTCTCTCAACATTAAATCAAGTTTATCATCTCACATGAACTCATTCCCAAATTTGGAATATTAATAACCACATTGTCATCAGCTTCATTTATACATACAACATCATGCAACTATTCCTTTAGTCACAATTCTACCCGTTACCCAATCATACCCTACATGTCCATATGATCCTCACATCTCGCCCCCTCCATACCCTCCATGTACCCCTAATTACAGACCTAAACCAAACCAAGACACTTTCACCGATACATTTATATACAAAGCTTTATCCATACTACATTCAATCATATGGATATCCACCCACATTTACCTTAACCCAACCCCCACCACTCCCTCCCCCCCCCCAGGCCCTCCACACCCAGCTACATTCAACTTTGCATGGTGCTACTAATAACAAACCAGATATCCATCACACTGTCCACATACACCAAACAGGATATTCCTGCACCAATCCTAACTCCTCCTAACTCCCTCACCCCCTTTCGTCCCCCTCCTCCTCGTGTGCACGTACCTCTTTACTCGGAACGATAATTGGAGTTCCCTCTTTGACGATGCCTGCCTCTACCTGAACCCCTACCACTATGGGATTCCTGGCATTGAAGATGAACTGTGGGATGACTCTCAGCTTACAAGGAAAGATAGCTATATGCTTAAACTCATCCCGCCTCTTGGCTTTCAGCTCCTCTCGATATCTTGTGAAACTGTCGAAGAGGTGGTAAATTATGTCAGCCTGGAAGACCTTAATGCCCTCTTTATCCGCCATCTCCTGCGCGTCCCTCTCGACTTTGACATCGAAAGCTAGGATGACTGCGTACCTGGGAGAAGAGAGAGTATCAAACACGGGTAAGATGGCGTTTCCACTCCTCAGAGATAAAGCAAACCGTCAAGAGAGATAAATCAGTGGTGATATATTTGGGAGGTTTCCATCCCATTAGGAGGTGTCTATTGACCATTCTTAAAGGAGGGTAGAGCTTGCTACATTGCTGAAGTAAAAAAGTCTTAAATTTTAACTCTCTTTTTACATTTTTGAAAAAGAATAAGTGGGGGTGGGGCATATAATCTGTCACATCAACGTTATGAAATTACCTGTTTCCCTTTTGCGTTGTGGTTTATGTACTTGTCGCTGGTTACTAAATTTTAACTAAGGTGCAATTATGCCTTATACGGACTAAAACATATCTAAAACGTCAATAAACAAACATGTCCGTGCTGCGAATTTGTATCAATTTCTAAAATTAATAATAATATACAATATTGCCCAAAAGAATACAATTTACAAATAAATGTCACACAAATATTGTTATAATTGTAATAAAAAAACAATGGTGGGTTTTCTTTGCATCCTGCAAGACATGAAAGAAAAAAACATCAATAAAAATGGGGAATAATGCTGTGCGTCATATTGAAATGTTGTTAAGATGCAGGACAGTTTCATTTGGGGGGGGGGGGGGGAACTTTAGTCAAAGAATCGTCACTTTTAATAAATACGGTTCAGCTGAGCAGACACCTATTCTGACTTTTACGAGTTTCCTTACATTAGAAATAACAGTGATATAGAAGGGGAAAAAAGTGATAGAAAAACAGAAAAGTTAGCTCCTACTTCTGCTTTAACGAGGAGAGAGAAAATTTTACGTTGATCCATTCGTTATCAACAGGATGTCATTCACAGATGGCACTTATCAAGCCCAAGGAGACCGACTGGGCTATCTGCAAACCTAATTTACGAGAAATTCATCCCAGTAATCTGCCGAGGCATTAGAACCGTTTACAAAGTTTCTTTTAGAATTATTGCACCAAACTACATGACATGATGTCTTTTGAGTAAACCCGTGCCTCCTTTTATCATTCTTCGACTATCTGCTCTATTTCAACAGTGTCTTGTTTCTCTGTAGTAGCAGTCGCTATGGCTGATTGGCCCTCGTTAATAGCACGTTCTGCTTTCCTTGAGGCGCCGTTTCAAAGAGCTTCTCAGATAAACGGATGAATCAATCATTCTCAAAATACCTTCTTTTCCTTGGAAGAGGTATCTTTTCGCAAGCATTGCCCAAACAAGCAACAACAAAAAATTAAGCCCACAAATACATGAACTAAAAGTTTCTTCAAATGTTCTATGAGTTTTTGTTTGATCAAACGATTTTCTGAGGACATTAATACGGAGGGGCAAGTAACAAAGAGTTTTCACTTTTCCCTTAGAAAACCGAGTCTGTTGTATTGTGTTGAACCTTATGCTTGAGTATATGCAATGTCAGTTGTTAAGGGAAAGGAATTATTCGCCTCATATAACAACTTAGCAAAAGTAAACTTTGGAAATTAAAGCAGGTAAAGTTACCTCAAACAGATTACCAGACTATCTGACCTTTCCCCCAAAACCTGCCCCCAAATCCCCCCATAGTATATAGTATCCTGACTACATGTATCTCAACCCCCCCCCCCCCCCTCTTCACCGTTTTGAGCCTTGTGGTGTAAAGCTTTACAATTTGCTAAAAACTAGATATTACTTCTAGCTACTATCAATCACTAGGACAACATGATGATTAAATATATCAAAAGCTTTCAAAGTAAACTATTCTGAGAGCTCACAGCTGCCAAATGTAAACCTGATTCCATAGCATATTTTGGGGCAGATATTGTTGGGTGTGCCTTCGATGTACCACGTCACTAACACACACAAAAGTATCACCATAAAATGGATTTGTTGGTTTGTTGCATCAGTGTCACACATCAGACATTTTTCTACCTCAATGGGGGAAACAAACTTTAAGACTTAGCCTTGACTTTCAACACATTCATAGCAAACGACAAAAATTGCAAAACCCAACATTTTCACCATCCATTCTGGGAGAATACCACCTGCCTCAACCTGATCACTGTAACATGGATAAAATAAGTCAATATTCTGGCAGTGAGCCTCTCCTCACAACTTCACAAGATTTAACCAGTTTTATTTCACGTCAGATCCTGTCGAGGGAAGTCAACATGCAGTATCAGCAATACAACCAAAGCTCAGGGAAGTAAATTTGCATATGAACTAAGTGGCACTGGTTAGTTATGAACAGAAATCAGTTGTTCAGAGTCAGGGAGTCGGTTGACAGACTATGGGTCTTGGAAGGTATCCGGCACTAAGACCAGACAGTAAAGTTGTTTCAGATTATGTTCAGTCCAGCAGTGCACAGCGGGTTTGAGATTATCGGTAGTTTCCAATATGGTACTCTTGAGCTGAAGTTGTTATAACTATCAGATTAAGTGGGCTAGCTGTTATTGATTACAACACATATAGGGTGAGAAAGTAACCACCATACAATGTTTCGAACAATGCATAACTGGTGTAAAAAGAGTGGAAACTGATAATATGGGGCAAACTTGTTTGATAAATTTTAATATTACGAAACAAAAACAGTCGCTTGTAAGGCCCAGGAACGAAGCGATATGGGTGTTACAACAATGCCTTGCTTGAAACAATGCATAAAGTGTGTAAGAATAAGTGGAAACCGGGTATTCATTGCACTTGGTCATCATAATTTAAACATCTGCAGAAATAAAGCATCAGATGAAGTATTCCAAACAATTTTACCACCAATTCCCAACAAAACTATCATCCTTGATATTAAAATGACTAATAATCATTTCATTGGACTCTCTCCCTAATTCCTCTTCAACCATGCCCTACTTAAATATAAACTCTTTACATCTTTCAAGAATAGCAACACAATATTTTTTCCTCTCCACAGATGGTGGCCAAACGATGCAGCTTGATTTGTTTATGCATTAAGGCAATCTAACATCGCTTTTCTAACATTTAATAGCTCTAATGTGACACCTACAAGGATGAGCCTCTTCTAATGCAAACCAAAAGATATTAAGCAAATACTACCGCAAATGAAGAGTTAGCTACTTCTCCTTAAGACGTTTACCTTTCACTTTAAAATCTAAACAAAAGTCTTCCGAGAAGCAAGTCCTTGGCAGGAAACATTGAATTTTCCTGGATTTCGTCAAATCTTATGAAAATTTATGGAGGTCACACCTAGCTTACGTTAAAGCATATGCAACTTTTCAGAGATTTATGAGTTAATGTCTTTTCTTTTTCTTTGTTTATTTCTGTTAGGCAGTGAGATGGGGGGTGGGGGGCGGTTGATGGAAATCTTGTTTCTTTTACTCCACAATTGGCAATAATGACTTTGCCTAAATCACAAATTCTACCTTAAATCACTAATTCCACCTTAAACACTTTACACCACAGACTTGTATTTTTTTAAGCAATTTGTGGTCCTGTTTTCATCATCACGTATTTAATGGAAGAACTGTTTATTTTGACACATACTGGATGTCACACTCTTGAACGCATACAAATGCTCCACTTCCAGGAAATCTTTCTTCTTCTCCAGCTTGATTTCTTCAATCTTGCTATAACAACATGATGCTTTCATACTTGCCAGCTACCGTGCTCTAACATAAACTGATGCTTTCATTCCATATTTATCTTTTTTACGGACTGGAGTCTGGAACAATATTTATACAATGCTACCTTACTCCGACAGAAGTGTTGAGATTTCACAATTACTGGCTATCATGTTTTAGTCCTATTGCTATTAATGACAATGTTCTGAAACTATTAACCTTTCATGATTACTAATTACCATGTTATATCAAAAATGAGTCAAGATTTAGAATAACTCATTACCATGATATAATGCGATGCAATTTTCATACTTACTATCTAGTATGTTCCGCCAGAAAAGAAACTTTCATACTTACTACCTAGTATGTTCCACTAGCAATGAAACTTTCATACTTACTACCTAGTATGTTCCACTAGAAATGAAACTTTCATACTTACTACCTAGTATGCTCCACTAGAAATGAAACTTTCATACTTACTGGTTTCAGCTTCTATAAGTGAATCTATTATAGCACAAATGGAATATTCTTACTTACTGTAGTTAGATAGCATGCTTTAAAACAAATGATGATTTAATACTTACTGGCTATCATGTTCCAACATAACGGACGCTTTCATGACATCCTTTCTATGGACTGGACCAATATTTATTCCTGCATACTGTAAAAGAGAGCAGATATTAAGTGGCAGTTAGCATATCAAGGGTCCTGACAGGAGATGCAAACACAACTATCATCATTTTTCTGTGGAATAGTGATAAGTGTCATGAACCTCTCCCCCCCTCACCCCCTCCCTTTCTCCTCCTCAGCCCACCCCTCTACCCAGGAGACACAAACCTAAATAGTCTATGTGATAGAGATAAATGTCATGAACAAGTTCCTGAAAAGTTAGGATATCTGCCAAATGGAGCAAGGCTTTTCTTAGTTGTTTGAGTACGGTTGTTAATCAGAAAGCCCTCTTTGTTATAAGCCAAAGCTTTATCTTTGCATGTATTCAAATATTTCCTACTAATGAATGATAGTGGACAATGAGATCTCCAAAATCTTGACAAAACTATCATTTTCAAAAGCTCATGATTAATATTTAACTCTCACTAATCCACATACCATGAAGAGACGCAAGTTTCAAAAAAATTGGATGGCATTTCAGTTCTTAAATTATGTTATAAAGGACCTCGGGCTCTCCGAGTTAATTCTTCCGAACGATGTTTATAATGTATGATCACACACACCCTTTTCATAGTCTTATCGTGATGACAGGTGCCCATACTAAAACGTCCAGGTTCCTAATTCTTTCTTACCTGAGGCAATACACTTGTTTAACTTGCGTGCAAGCGATCTGGCAACAGTGTGTGATCTGTCACTTGCAGCCCTCTGTGCTGCCCCTGTTACTGTTCTGGTTCTGCTTATTTAGTTTTATTCTAGTAGTTGTTCACTAATAGCTTGTTTATTGTATGGTTTTGTTTGTATTGACTACTGTTTTATGTTTACTGTCGACAGTAAATTATTTTCTGCTTTTTGTTTTCTGAAATGGACAATAAAGTTTCTATCTATCTATCTACAATCGAAGAAGCAGAAGGTACCCAATGGGCTCTCAGATCTAAAATGTAAGAACAGTCTTACTGTCTCATTGCAGTCTTCCTGGTCAGATGGAATATATCTTGTTAGGTGTTTCCAGTACAACGCACAAATGCTCCGAAAAATGCGAGGAATCTTGTTCAAGGCAGACAACGATTCTAGCTTTAATGTACCAGAAATGATTCATTTAAAGATGAATCTGCGTGAAATATGATAGTCTACAGACACATAGAAAGTATCAAAACTTGGTCACATAGGATGAAACATGTCTCACCAAGAGTATGAAACATAACTATTCCTCTACACTTCAGTTGAACAGAATTCTAAATCAATAATTCACTTACTGGAATCTTGGATGTTTTCAGAAACTCTAAGAGAGCCTCCAGAGAGCCTAGGGTGGATGCTTGTACGTAGACTCCCCTCTCTGCCAACTTGATGGACTGTAAGGCATTTGTCAGCATCTCTTCTACTTCATCCTACAAAAAAAAATAAAAAAATTAGTCACGGTGGCTCATTTCAAAATAACTCCTATCGAAAAAGTTGTTTTTCACCCTGATATCCTTAAAGATTCTTCAACTTTCATTTTCAAAATGTGTAAATAATCTAAACTCTCCTCTAATTTGTTTTGTATGCATATTCCTACAGGGTTCCATTGTTTCTGTAAAATGAATATTCAACATGTAACATCAACTAGCAGCCAGTTGGGACATTTTCCTAATTTACTAATACCTCTCTAAACTGTACTCCAAAATCATGTTCTCAAGCAATGGTATTGTCAGTAAAAACAGTTTCTAACCTTGATCTGATAGAAACATGATATTCATACTGCTCATACTGACAATATGAGTGCTCTAAAGTGGGACATAACACTACAGTATAAAAAATTGTCCCAAACTGGGTGCAACTAGGAAAAACAAAGGAAAAACTCAAAACAAAGAGCCTTTAGTTAATTCGATCATGTTCCTCCCCCCCCCCCAACCCTTCCTTCCTAACTTCCAACCTTTATGTTGAGATCATGCCGCACACTGCATTAGTTTCGAAATGCACTGAAGTTGTAATATATGATAATATGTGAACCTTTAACTAAATGAGAAGTTTAACTATTGGTCAATATTTTTTTTGTAACACTTTTGAAACCTGTGCAACCCTGAAAACAATTCCACAAGTCTGAACTTTTGAGAAAAAAAAGACAATACTACTGAGATGAATATTAGTTCTCATGGGTACCGGTGGGGTAAAGAAAGGGTGAGAGATTGGATTAGGGAGGAAGGACTTCTAGTTTATGTATTTGTGATACATATGGAATACTACCATTCAAACTACCTTACAGTTCATTCAACTTTTGACAAACCAAACCATATGGTATTTGTGGAAATTGGTATTTGGTGACAAAAGTTTAAATGTTCACATCGCTATTGTGCATGCATCAAACAAGACACAGAGTTTGCTTTTTGAAAACGAAAGGTAAGAAGAAAACTGGATTTAAATGCCAAAAAGAAGATTGGACAAACCTTTAGTATTTCGACTTCATCTGGATGTTCTGCAACAAGAACAGGGAGACCAGCTAGAGCCTTCTCCAGATCTTTGGCCAGAATCTTCAGACCTTGAGCACCATATATTTCTTTATGTTTGATATATTGATTCTGGAATGAAACGACCAACCAGACTGCAGTATTCAAATTGACTAAATGTTGAATTGTTCCATTGTACATAATCTTCCAATATAAACATAGACAGTTTACGACATCTCCAACCTTCATGAAATCATGCCAGAGTTTACTCTTGGATATGGCCTGAATTTAATTTTGACATTGCCATTGGAGGCATTTAACATATATCTGTTACGGTACAGCTGTAACGACCTCCTTCACGATGGCACTTGACTTTACTTACGAGATATCTCTCTGACCAACTGCCGAGTTGATTAGATAACAAATTGCCTTCTCGGCTGGTTCATTTTCTCGATACTCAATTCAAATTTTGCAGTAATATACATGAATATACATAAAGCAGCAGCAGGGTAACAAATAACTATGAAATTTTCCTGGTCACTCACCTTAACTCTCAACTCTTTGAGAGGCTGGGTGGTTAATAAACCCCTTATTTGGGTAACGATGGGTCCCTCCTGTCCAGCAACTACCAGAGTAGCTCCTTCCTGTAACTTTCCATTGACTAGAACAACATCCATGGTGGTGCCAAGACCAGGTAACGTCTTCACCTGTCAACAAACAAAATTTGACCAAAATCTTCACTTCCAGATCATTCTTTCTTTTTCTTTGGAATTGGGTAACTCCGGTAGTTAGGGAAACAAGGTTAATCATGTTTTACAGTTTCCTATGCTTTGCATACCTCTATTGATGTACAGGTCAGCTCTTGTGAGTATGCTAGCCTCTTCTGCAGCATGGAATTGGGTAACCCTGGTAAGAAGGGATCCAAGGTAAACCATGTTTTACAGTTTCCTGTGCTTTACATACTTCCATTGAGGTCAGTTCTTGTGAGTGAGCTAGCCTCTTCTGTAACATGGAATTGGGTAACCCAGGTTATTAGGGATACAAGGTTAACCATGTTTTGCCTGTGTTATACATACCTCCATTGATGTACAGGTCAGCTCTTGTGAGTATGCTAGCCTCTTCTGTAGCATGGATTGGCTAAGTTCAATAATCAGTGCTATAAGGTTACCCATTCCATCTCCGCTGTGAGCTGAGGTGGGCACCAAAGATATATAAGTCCTAGGGTCAGGGTTCTCCCAGAATAAGGCAGCGTTTAAGCTCTGCAAAAGAAGAGATACTATCATTGGATACTCCAGTCAACATGTACAAAGTCCTGTGCAGACCAATCTTGTATTTACTTCTATAAACATTCCACTGCTATTAATATCCACAGATTCTCCAGTCAACATGTACAAAGCCTTGTGTAGACCAATCTTGTATTCCCTTCTATAAACATTCCACTGCTATTAATATCCAAAGATACTCCAGTCAACATGTACAAAGCCTTGTGTAGACCAATCTTGTATTCCCTTCTATAAACATTCCACTGCTATTAATATCCAAAGATACTCCAGTCAACATGTACAAAGCCTTGTGTAGACCAATCTTGTATTCCCTTCTATAAACATTCCACTGCTATTAATATCCAAAGATACTCCAGTCAACATGTACAAAGCCTTGTGTAGACCAATCTTGTATTCCCTTCTATAACCATTCCACTGCTATTAATATCCAAAGATACTCCAGTCAACATGTACAAAGCCTTGTGCAGACCAATCTTGTATTAACTTCTACAACACTTTTAATCTGTGAGAAATGTCACTGCAGAGGAGCCTGCACAGAGGAGCCAAAAACAATACCCTTTAATCAACAATCAATCAATCAATAAGGAAAAGATACTTGTTGTACCATATAACAAAATGATTATTTGGAACCAGAAACTGGTCCCAACAAAACAACAAAATTCCCTCAGGATATTTGCGGTCAAATAATCATCTACAACAAACCTGTTCTGCAAACTCTGTTATCACGACTTTTGTCTTTTCGTCAAATTCGTCTTTGGTATTCTTCTTCTGCTTCTTAAGCGCATTTTGAATTTCGGAATGGGGACTGGCTTTCCATTCATATAACCTATCGATCTGAGGTAAAAAATGAAGAAATAAAATATGACAAACAAATGCAAAAACAGTCAAAATATTTGATATGATAGAATTTCTTTCTTGCCATAATCATCTTTTAAATATCATGCTGATATGAGTACAAACATATCTCTCATTACTTTTATCCAACACTCCTGGAATTTGTGTCCACTTTCACTGCAATTAAAGTATACCAGCATTGTTTGAAACAAAGAGCCTTACTACAACAAGACAATAAAAACTATTAACCTCACTCTCATATTTTTTGGGGGGTCGGGGGGGGGGCATGAAGGCCAGAGTACACAA
Source organism: Apostichopus japonicus (assembly GCF_037975245.1). Classification (NCBI taxonomy): domain Eukaryota; kingdom Metazoa; phylum Echinodermata; class Holothuroidea; order Aspidochirotida; family Stichopodidae; genus Apostichopus; species Apostichopus japonicus. The sequence continues at coordinate 24,281,128 of NC_092574.1, read as the reverse complement.
TTGGGAATTATGAAGTGCATGTTCTGTGAATATTGGGTCAATTGAGGCAACTTTAATATAATCATCTTTCAAATATCATGCTGATATGAGTACAAACATATCTCTCATTACTTTTATCCAACACTCTTTGAATTTGAGTCAATTTAAATAGCATTGTTTGAAACAAGAGCCTTACTACCACAAGACAATAGAAACTATTAACCTCACTCTATTTTTTTTTTGGGGGGGAGGGGTCGGGGGAGGGGGCATGGATGTCAGAGTACACATTTGGTAATTTGGAAGTGTATGTTCTATGAATGTTGGGCAATTTTAGATCACTTTAGGCTTTCGAGAATAGCATTCGAACAAATGATTATCAGTGAGTAAAGAGGCTGTCCATAAGTGGCAAACAGTTTGAGCTCTCATAGCTAAATATTTACAGCGACATGTTATGCAAAATTGAAGTGCCATGAATCGCCAATGTGTCAGCTATCCAGTGAGAGGTAGGAATTAGCTAGTGAGAACTACTACAGAAACTTAAAAAGACCACATAAATATGTTGATGACCTAGTGTGTAAGTCAATGGGACAATCATATGGAGTATGCTACCTAAAGAGAACAACTGGCTACATCTGCTGTAAAATTATTTTAATCCTAACATTAAGATAGTAACAGCCATTTCTTACACATAGAAACATGATGTTACAATTGTTGTTTTCATTGTGTGTTAGGTATCATTTCTGTCATTCTTAACATTTCCTTAATGTATTACTGTTTCCATTCATGAGTAGTGTACTAATTAATTTGTCAAAATTGTCAAATTCTTCAAGGATATCAGCTCATTGTCAAGCCCACGAGGGTTTTCACTTCCTTCACCATGGGTATCACTATACCATTGTCATACATCTATGAGTACCTCTTAGTACTATATGAGTACCTCTTAGTACTCTATGGAGTACTTCTCATTACTCTACATATGGAGTACTTCTCAGTACTCAATGGAATAGTTTAGTACTCCATGGAGTACTGCTCAGTACTGAATGGAGTACTGCTTAGTACTGAATGGAGTACTACTTAGTACTCCATAGAGTACTGCATAGTACTGAATGGAGTACTGCTTAGTATTCAATGGAGTACTGCTAAGTACTCTATGGAGTACTGCTTAGTACTGAATGGAGTACTGTTTAGTACTCTATGGAGTACTGCTTAGTACTCTATGGAGTACTGCTTAGTATTCAATGGAGTACTCTATTGAGTACTTTTCAGTACTTTATTAGTACTTCTTAGTACTCTATGGAGCACTTCTCAATAATTTATTAGTACTTCTTAGTACTCTATGGAGCACTTCTCAGTACTTTATTAGTACTTCTTAGTACTCTATGGAGTACTGCTTAGGACTCAATGGAGTACCTCTTAGTACTCTATGGAGTACTTATCAGTACTTCATTAGTACTTCTTATCACATTATGATGAGATGCACTCATAAAGGTTTGAGTAAATTTTGCCAGAAAGTAACAACAAACAGCTTTTTTCTTTCTAAACACACAATAGACATCTTACCTTGTTTAAGGCAACTACAAAAGGTGTTTTCCTTTGCTTAAGGAGGTTGATGGATTCTATCGTCTGTGGCTCCAAGCCATGCATTATGTCCACTACGAGGATAGCAAAATCACAGAGAGATGAGCCTCGAGATCTCAGATTACTGAAGGATTCGTGGCCCGGCGTGTCTATAATTAACAGTCCTTTGATGTTCATGTCTGCTTTGGAAAACTGTCGAGAAAACACGAATAAACAGAGGATGACCGACAGAGTCAACCACCCAGGAGAAGGAAACCAGTGAAAAACCTTCACAATTTGTGGAATTTCCTGATGAGAGAACTGTTCACAAACTGACTTAAATACTCAACTCATGATCTGCACAGGTGACTGTTTGTGAAAATGAAATGGTAGGGTTTGTAAAAATTTAAGGCAAATGATGGCAGGTATCCTCTTCAATGACAAATGGATAGCTAGGAATACACCGAGAATCTAGGAGAAGATGTTTGGCATACCCTTCTTACAGCTGCCAGGTTCTCTTCTCTGTCATGATTTTTAGGTTGTTGGATAACAATACTCTCACTTGTAGGATAAACGTCCAGTCATACTACAACTTACTAGGTTGAGATGTCGACATACCAGCATTCCTGTCTACAAGCCTACTGTAGCCAACTTGTGTTGTCAAGGGAGGTCTGAGGGGGTCAGGCCAATGCAAACTCCCACCTACAGCATGGTCAGATATTAAATGGATGAAGGGAGGATTAGAGAGGGATGATGGGGGCTAAAGGAGGAGGCCATTAAATGAAGAATGTACCCACCTGTCTGCACATCTTAGTTTGTTCCCTAATTGCACTCTCTGGTACCATGGTGGCACCGATCTGTTGGGTGATACCACCTGCTTCACCATCTTGTACGTTGGTATGTCTGATCTGTAAAATGAATTTCACGATACATGTTAAGCGATAGATGAAGGTGATCAATAAATTAAAGCGTTTTTCTTTTGTGGCGGCGAGGAGGAGACCTTATTAACATTTACTGAACCAAAATATGTTAAGACCATACGTGTGTAAAACATGCAGACTTTAAGCTGCAGATATGATATGTACAGCATATGATCTCATACCTGATACATATGTTATCAGAGGGTCCAGTTGGTGTAGAACTTCATTTTATCATGTCACTATAAACACATGGAAACCACTTAAATTTCCTGTTCGGTTGATCTTTTAAAAAATTCATATTTAATTCATATTTTTATTCTTTTATTGAGAAAACATAAAAAGATAACACAAAAATGATATCTTCCATCCAAAGTTGCGGGTAACTATGGCAACCACCAATCACAGTGGCGGTTTAAAACTAACAAGTACTGCAACTATACAAGCAGGTAACCATGGCAACCACAAATCACAGTACTGCAACTATTTAAAAACTTACTTTGTCAAGGATCTTTGTTTTCCCAGTATCTACATGACCCAACACACAGATCACAGGACACCTTAGGTTCCCATAATCAATATTCGCTTCATTTTCTGCTCTCCTTTTCTGAAAAAGTAAGAAAGAAAATGACAATCGATCAATCAATCAATCAATCAAAAAAAACACATTCCCTTTATTATCCCTCCTAACTTAACAACTATTTTCTTTCTTTTAATTTGTGATAACTGTGTTTTAAATTCTTACATTTTCACCTTTTTCTTATCCATCATATGCAAGGAAAACGTTTTTTTGTTTTATTCCTTCCTTCTTGAGATTGTTAGTGCCTCCCAACAGCCTGCCCTAGGCATTTAGGTCTACATACTTCAGGTCAGGTCATAGGTCAGGTGTATGAGGTTTACTTTACACTACACAAGAATATTTCACAAAGTTCATGACCCATATCCTCTCTCCCTCCCCACACCCTCCCAACATGATGTTCGACATACAACTCTGAGTCAGGTGAATCAAGCTTGTCTCACACTAGATGAGCATCACGTTCCAAAGTTCACCCGAAATTACCTTTATCCTGGTAACTGCTCTTTGTCTGTTGTCATGACCCATATCGCCTCTCCCTCCCCACACCCTCCCCCTCCCCACACCTGCCCAGCATGATGTTCGACATACAACTCTGAGTCAGGTTTATCAAGCTTGTCTCACACTAGATGAGAATCATGTTACAAACTTCACCATAAATTACCTTCATCCTGGTTACTGCTCTTTGTCTGCTGTCTTCGTGAGATGTTTTATCATCTTCACTCTCTGACTCTGACCCACTCTCTGACTCGGTTTCAGATTCGCTTTCCTCCTCCTCATCCTCGTCTTCTTCCCCGCTGCTTTCGTCTTCCTCCGAATCGCTCTCCTCGTCGACAGCATCTTTGCTGGGAGGTGGTTTCTTCTTTGTGACTTTTTTAACTTTTGGAGGCTCTGCAATGTCTTGAAAAAAATAAAAAGTTGAATCAAAAGAGATTCTTGTCGAAACTGAAATTGATCTATGCTAAGCATCTGTCTTGAGGAGAGCAAACTGGTAGTGCAGATGACGGCTTAGAAGGAGTAGGTATGTTTTCTTACAGTCTGATTGAAAGAAATTGATATCTTTCAGTCCTGGTCTCAACATTTTGTGCTTCTAAAGGGAGTGTGCTTAGAATTACATCCTTGTAATTCATCCAAAATTGCTTCCAATAATCAAATTTCTATTCTTTGGTGAGTAGGACGGTAACAGCCTTCTACACCTCTAGTTAACATAACAAGCATGCAAAATGACTACGATAACACCATACATGAACCGTTGATTACTTACAATGATAAAACTCATTCTATCTTAATGGGTACCAACTTACCCTTCCCCTACCCCTTCCCTCCATTCCCGTTCCCCACTGTTCATTAGCAATCCCACCAATGACTTGAGCAATTAAAGACCCCCACTCAACTGTGATATCATCATGAGTTCGAGTCACTCCAAGATTATAGTATGTTGTCTAGTTACAGAGCTGTTGACAATTCATAATCATGGATGTTAAATATGACTCTAAGAGACTGACTTCGGTCAGCTTGCGGCTTTGATAAGCCAATGATGGCTTCTTTACGAGTTCCTCCTCCCCTTAATCCACACAACTGACCCCCCACCCCCCCCATAGAGTACACAAATGTGATATATTCCCTGCACACATCCCTCCCCTCCCCCTTCCAATTAATAATGAACATATGTTTACTGCCATCCCATGGGACAGACATGTCTTTTCATTTTGTGACCCGAGGGGGATTTCTCACCTTCCTCCTCCTCCTTCTCTTCCTCTTCATCTGACCACCCCCCCCCACCCCCATGGAGTATACAAATGTGATATATTCCCTGCACACCCCTCTCCCCCTTCCAGTTAATAATGAACATATGTTTGCTGCCACCTCTTTTTATTTTGTGACCCGAGGGAGATTTCTCACCTTCCGTCTCTTCCTCCTTCTCTTCCTCTTCATCGTCCCAGTTGTCCTTGACGTCGTCCTCCTCTTCTTCATCTGCGTCCCAACTGTCCTTGATGCCGTCCTCACTTCCGTCTTCCGTTGCCGGGGCCGTGTCTCCTGAGACCTCGTCTGTGGTTTCAACCACTTCAGGTCCCTCCTCTTTCACTACATCTGAATAAAACAGAAGCCAGGATGCTACCGTAATCAAAACTGTCATGAGATGATATCGAATCAATCGAATCTGCTTCTGACCAGCGGTTACTCTACAGAGAACTCCGGGAAACCATCTGCCCCCTTCCCTGCTCTCAAAGTGCCCCTGTAACATATGCAACATTCACTACAATTGCCTTTTGGTGAATGCATCCGTCAAACCCAACCTCCAAAGACACACACACAACCCCCACTCTCCAAAGAGAGATGTCTCTGGTGACAGTACTGGAATATAACATACTGAGAGAGATGTCTCTGGTGACAGCACTGGCATATAACATACTGAGAGAGATGTCTCTGGTGACAGCACTGGAATATAACATACTGAGAGAGATGTCTCTGGTGACAGCACTGGAATATAACATACTGAGAGAGATGTCTCTGGTGACAGCACTGGAATATAACATACTGAGAGAGATGTCTCTGGTGACAGTACTGGAATATAACATACTGAGAGAGATGTCTCTGGTGACAGCACTGGAATATAACATACTGAGAGAGATGTCTCTGGTGACAGCACTGGAATATGACATACTGAGAGAGATGTTTCTGGTGACAGCACTGGAATATAACATACTGAGAGAGATGTCTCTGGTGACAGCACTAGAATATAACATACTGAGAGAGATGTCTCTGGTGACAGTACTGGAATATAACATACTGAGAGAGATGTCTCTGGTGACAGCATTGGAATATAACATACTAAATCAACCAGTCAATTTAAGAGAAACAAATGAAGATAAAATGCCAGTTTTAAGGCGTCAATGCTTTAAAGATGTCAACATGGTGGTCGCAAATGTATCGTGTCCCCTTTTCAGCACCCACCAGGAAGCAAGCCTTGCTCTTAATAATTCAAACCTGCTGTCAAACAGAGATTTAAGATGCCATACGTCATAAATGTGAGGGTGACACCTTCGCCATTAAGAAATCACGGCGAGACTGATTTTATGACTGATTTTGCAGTCACTTTAAAGTACCATGAGATGGAACCCGAATACAAGCTACTTACCTTTGACACCCTCTGCTGGTGTTTGTTCCTCGGTATCTGTCTTTGGAACTGTGACAAAACAATCGGAGAATCTCAAAATAAATATCAAAGCAGAGAGGAGTTTTCTTCTTTTGTTTTAGTTTTTGTGATATTCACAGTGAACAATTTAACTAGTCTCCACCCTTTAATCATACATGAACTCACTCTTATCAAGCAAGAACAACTAAAGAGATTCCAATGTAATACTCTGCACCTACATCCAGATTGTTTTCTTTATCTATCTTCAGATCAGTTGACCGAACGTCAAGTTTCAAATATTTCCACGTTATAGATCAAAAAAATCAAAAACCTGAGAAGGCACCCCGGAGCAGAGACCTTTACAGAAAACTGCACAAGGGACTCCATCTGCAACACATATTCAAGTGATTGTAGCATGATTGATCGGTCTACACATTGGCATTATGTTTCACTCGTTACTTGACCTTACACCCCCCTCCCCTTCCCCCACCCCTGGTGAGAAACCCTCTGATTCAATCAACTAAGACATAAAATTTGTCAATGTTAGAATCCAATTTATACCTTTATTGATGACCTTCTTCCTTGGTTTGGTCACGTAACGAACCTTCTGGGTTGGTTTGGAGCCGTCCGACCTTTCGGGTACGATGATACCCTGTTGTTTCAACGCTGCTAGCTTCTCCTCTGCTATCCGTTTGGCTTCCTTCTGTGCCTTTGTCAGGTAAGTCCCTTCCGCCTTTTGCCTCTCTATCTTCTCCTAAAAATTGATCAAGATATTCCACAATATTTATCATGGGGCCGATCACTAACTTATTGCTCTATATAGCTAGTATGGTACAACCCACAATTTGTATTACTAAGCTTACCGCCACCCCCCCCCCATCCCCCACTTTTACAGTCACCAATTCCTTTGCTCTATCAGAAACTTTACTTGTATAAATACATTCTTTTAGCAATTAACAGAATTAAAAACATGAGGGCCACATTAGACACCCTTGCAGCCTAACATAGGCCATGGGATGCAAATTGGCTGTCCTAAGCTATGATGCTTCACAGAATGTGTATAAGAAATTATAGTTTACTTTTTCTTTCTGTTTCCTCTTCTCTCTCCTCTCTTTGTCTAATCTGACTTTCTCTAGCCTATTGGCCTCTGCTTCTTCAAATGCCTTTATTTTGGCCTCTTCTTCCGCCTTCAATCTGGCCTCCTCCTCTTGTGCCTGTTTTAGAGCTTCCTGCATTGCTTTGAGTTGAGCTGTTTGGAGAGGAGAAGTCGCAAGAAAACAAGAAGTTGAGAGAAAAGAATTTGCCCGCTATCCCGATAGGTTCTTCCTCCTCTGCTATGTATCTTGCAATTATGTGGTTCACCAATTCAAAAGATTTTGAAAAATAAGTGCAGTTCACCAAACAGGATTCTCTCCTTTTCTCTAAATCCTTGACATGAAGTGTAAGCTACAGACAAATACCATATCCCACCATCCCTAGGTGTAAACTGAACTCCATACAGCAACAGCCGTCCACACCAACCTTCCAGTCAAATTCAGAATTGAAGTCAAACAAATTGTTCACCAAATAACAAGAAAATTTAAGAGCAAAATCTTTGGTGTTTTTGTTCATAGATAAGACGCAGGTTATGAAGAAACAGCTCAACATGCTGATGTTTGCAACAATTGACCTGGCCAGGTGTTACAATATTAACACGCACAATTAGAATCATAAGACAATAATTCATCCTGGCCACCATCAGCCATTCTGATGTTTGCATCAATTGACCTGGCCAGGTGTTACAGTATTAACATGCACAATTAGAATCATTAGAGAATTCATCCTGGCCAACGTCAGCCATTTTGACATGCTGATGTTTGCACCTGGCCAGGTGTTACAGTATTAACATGCACAATTAGAATCATTAGAGAATTCATCCTGGCCAACGTCATCATCAATTGACCTGGCCAGGTGTTAAGACAATTCATCCTGGCCACCGTCAGCCGTTTGGTCTTACATTTTCCAGGTTTGCGTTTCTTCTCTTTCTCCTCTTCCTCCTCATCTGCTCCTTTCTTTGCCTTCTTCTTCTTTTTCTTTTTCTTCTTTTGTGAGTCATCTTCTTCTCCTTCTTCTGCCTCTCCACCTTCTACTTCTGTCAAAACGACGAAAGATATAGAAAACAGGGTTGAGTAAAACATCCACCATCTCAGAAAACCTATTAGTGTGGCTGGATTTATCTCATGGATGAAGGGTGTAAATTTTATGTAGCAAAAACACTCATCAAACTTTCTCTTCCTTCAGTCTTTACTCCAACTCTCAGAATGATAGGAATAAAGGCCAGTCTTCAAACTTTCACAGGTCTCCTGTGTTGCTCAAATAATTGCGCTAAAATTTCTAAATAATGTCAGCAATATATTGTCTTGGAGAAAACAAATTTTGTACATGCTTACCCTTCAAAATGTGAATTCCTATAATTTTTTTTTATTGTATCTTATTTTAAAAAAATTTCCTATTTACCTCTTCCCTCTTTCCCTCCCTCTAGTGTTGTTGTTTGCTCTGCTTTTGTTTCTTCATCTTCTCCTTCCTTTCCTTTCTCTTCTTCTTTCGTGCCTTCCTGTTTCTTGGTCTTCTCCTCCTTCTGTTTCCGTAGCAACCTCTCCTGTTCTTTCTTCTTTTTCTCTCTTTCCTTCTTCTCTGCTTTCTTCTGTGCAGCTGTCTTCATCCCTCCCTCCTGCTCGCCAGTTTCTTTACTTTCGACAGGTTTTGGTTTCTGGTGGAAAAGATTTTGTTAGTGTTGGCAAAGCTTCCTTTTTTTTGCACACGGTCCCAAATTTAATCGTGACATTTATCAGACACTAAAGAAACGAACTTGTGTGACAAATGTAAGAGACATTTGAACAGGAAAAGAAAGTACAACCTTAACCGAACACAAACAGTAGACAAAGAACCAAGAAAAGAAAAGCTGCCGTGGTATCAAACAAGTCTGTCAAATATTGAGACATTGAGGTTGATAATAACATATTTAATAACACGTTTTTAGCCACATGTGTCCATTTGAACAGTTGACTTGCTGGTAATCCGTATACCTTTCCTCTTTTGATCTCTTCTCCTTTCACTTTACAATCTTGACCAGATTACATTTCCAATTCCACTAGTTCTTCAGCCATCTTTCAATAAGATGAGCAAGTGACTACGAAAGGTTATTGAAAGCTTGATAAGTTTCAGCATCCGATATTATAATGACATGAATAATGTGATAGAAAAGTTCCAGAGAGTGTCTACCCCATTGGCTTATAAACATATAAAGAAAAATCAAATTTTCAATAGTTAAAAAGTGTATTGGTCTTATATAATATGTTATAGATGTTTGTCTTATGAGCTTGCCACACTTAAAAGGTGTTTTGTTCAAAAGGTAAATATTAAGATAAAGTTTGGCAGATTCTAGCAGTTCAGCCCTATCCAGCACAGCTATTAATTTGTGATATCTTTCAAATTGACAGCAAAATTGCAATCGCAAGGTTTCTTAACTACTGGGAAAATCTTACAATAGACAAATTACGATACAGCCAGAGATGTAAAAAACATTTTGGCCTAAAACCTTATACAAATTGGATACATGAACCCTCAAAGGCCTTTGGCTTGGGCAACTTACCAACCTACAGTACAGTAACCTACATGCTGAAATTGCATATTATCTGTCTTACCATACTTAGATTTTGATACCAAATGCCTTTTGTTTCAAATATGGTTTCTCTCTCTGGTAGAAACTTAATGGAAAATACCTGGCATATAGAGTGGTGCTGCTGGAGGAACATTTCAATATTAACTATCAATCTCTTAATTTCTTTTTTTAACTAGTAAACTCAATTTAAACTATTAACCTCTGTATGGACTGCCTTGGAATCTTCTGCTGGTACTTCTGTGGTAGATACTGCAGTAGGAGGCTTACCTACATCCGATCCTTCAACTTCTTTCAAGAGGTCATCTTCATTACTGGCAACATGAAACAAAATATTCACAGGCTTGACAAATTCCTCACGGGAGAAAAAAAAAGTGCTGACATTGTTGTATCAAACCATCGTGACGTTTAGCGTCAAGTGAGAATATGAGATGGGGTGTGGGTCTATAGTCTACTGTCCGAGGAACCAAGAGTATGCAGTAATCATAATTATCAAGTAGGATGATTTTAAGTGTGCAAGTCATATTTATTCATTTGAATAATTGTTATTGCACTTCTTTTACAGTGCAGCGACAACAAACACTCTACTCCCAGAGGCACCGAACAATTGACTTTGTAGCATTACTGCACTGATGCTTTACAGAATGCCAAATTGCTCCTTACAGTACTGAAGGGTGGAGGAGGGGGGGTAACAGTTCTTTTCTCTGTTTTATCTTCCATCATTTTGTTTACACTGTTAGTCACCATTTCAGTATAATCGTTGGGACGTGGCCCAAAAAATAGCTATCTTGAACAACTTACACCACTTATAAACACCTGTTTGTATGTACTTTTCCACCTGATTGTAATCAATCCAAAATTTATTTTGCTCAGTTTTGGTGCAAATTTTTAAAATAGCAGGGAAATGTTAACCAGAATCATTTTGATTTCAGATCAGATCAGAGCAAAAGTTTCCTTAAAGCCTGAATTATTAAACTACAACTCTCTCCTCATATATGATACATGCAATTTATCACTCACGGCAGACATAATTCCACCTTAAATCTTACAAACCTATAGTAATCAGCTTTTTTTGTCGATGAATTTGCAAAAACAATGTCATGAAATATCTAATTTTTCCTGCTACATATTCAAGTCGATCCATCTTCAAATCAATAATGATTAACAAATCCCTTTGGAAATAGTTTACATGCAGTGACAGCCACCCTTAAAAGGTCACATGCACCTTCACATATATTCCAGCATGGATAATCTGATTTAGAGTTTGCAACAGTGCTTCCCTATTGGTTTACACAAATACATCAATCTCCCCCCCCCCCCTCCTCACCCCACATATTCCAAAGTGTAATCACTTGAATGCTGAAAAAGGAAAAACATCCAACTCTGATGTTCGGGTAAGTGAAGAGGTGTGGTAGCTTGTCCAAACTTTAAACTAACCAGTACTAAAACATGTTCACTTTAAAGGAAGGAACCTTCATACTCACAACTTATCCTTCTTTTTCTTCTTCTTCTTGTTCTTCTTTCCTGATGACTCAGCTTCTGTGTCATCTTTAGGTACAGCCGTTGTGCTCTCAGAGGGAACAGGTGTACCTGTCTGGGACTCGCCGCCTGCAGCTGGGCTACCTCCACTTCCCTCTACTTTGATTGCTTCAACTTCATCAGCAAGAGCATCTACATCCCTGAAGTAGGAATATAATTGTTTTTAAAGGTTGTTCTTACACATTATATAAGGTACCACTATACCCAGAGTGTGGGGGTAACACATTTGCGAGGTTTCCTACCTCTGCCCTCTGCTGGGATGATGACTTTTGACATCAATCATAAAGAAAACTTCAAAAAAATGGCAGCTTGTGCTACATAAGGTAAAACCTCCCTTACAAGGTTTATCAAATTTAACCTCGGCTGACTGCAACGACCTTTGACCACCAAGAAACAAAGCCTATATATAGGGCATCTGTGTACCACATATAACTTCTGACAAACCTCCAGACAGCATATTTGGGTGCTACTTCAAGTTTCAATGTGTCCTGGACTGACCTGTGGTCACCTTTGACCTCCACCAGCAATAACCTCTGCAGATTGTAATGATCTTTTGAGCACCAAGAAAAAGGGCTTACACAGTATTTTGCTCGTAATATTGGGCATCTGCATACCAAATATGAATTCTGACGAAACATTTTGGTGCTACTTGTTTCAATTTGTTGTGTCCTGACCTGTTTGTCATCTATGACCTCCATGAGCAATCATTTCTTTACTCAAAAAAGTGTCAACATGGAACATTATTAAACCAAGATATGACGACAATTCCCCTTCTTCGGGACAAATCTGTTTGCCCCTTTGCCCTCTGCTGCCATTTTGAACAAGTTATGACCTACGTTCCTACACTATCAAGTAGTCTTCTACAGAAGCTTTTTGTACACAATTCGTTGCCATTGGATACCATGCATCAATTATGTCACAACTTCTTTCTAAGGATTGTGGTTACAGCTTGAGTCTCAGCCGTTCAGACACATAAATAAAACATGCACACAAACAAATTAATATTCTCATGAGTTAGGGTGACTGACAATCATTAAAAGCCAAAACACCCACAAATTGCAATCACAGATTTGACCCGTACTTCAGAAGTGTATTCTACTGTATGTGATAACAATTATTTGGGTACTTGGACAAACTCAAGAAACAATGGAAAAGTATCTCTGTTGTGACTAAAAAACATCTTTCAAAGCTCAATCTTAAACAGAAATTTTGAATCACTTACCAGTCATTTTTGTTCTTCTTTTTCTTTGACTTTTTGCCACCCTCTGGCTTCTGTAACAGCAAAGTGAAAAGAAAAAATAATAACAACATCATGTAAGAATAAGATCATATAATTATGGGTTTGACAACAAGACAAAAAGTTACAAATCACATAAGATATCATTTCATTTCATTTATTTATTCAGCCAATGTATACAAATATTACACATCGAAAATCATAACGTTCCTCCTACTCCGTAATAAATATGAGTTAGGCAATTTATAAAAATATGTAAAGATTTGCAAAAAATGTGAGCAATCTACAAAAATGAATAAAATATTCATATAAAAGTACGTAAAAATTTGTAGGAAAAGGCTGAAAAGTGTCAAAAATGTGCAAAACTAAAAGTAAGAACAATACAAAACTAAAAACAAAATACAGATACCCATTATGATGAATTTAATAAAATTGATCGGATTTCAACACCCCTTTGAACGACTTAGCCATACCAAGTTGTTTGGCCGGTAAGGAAACAAAAATTTGTTTTTGATTAAATTTAACATTAAATTTGTGTTTGTCAAAACAAATTTGTTTTTAAAAAAATGTGTTTGAATTTGAAAACTAACGACTCAATCCCACATATATACATGTATTATTGTATAAAGAAATATCACATTATACAACTCTTTCCAATAAGTACTATACAACAGTGACAAAATATGTAACCTTTTCTTCCTCCTCCATTGCGGCTTCTCCATCCTGCTTAACAGGGTTGTCATTTTCCTTTTTCTGTCCAACAGAGCCATTTTCCATAGATTCTATTTCTTGTAAGATATCATCACCAAAGGCACTGGAAAAATAAAAATGCATATAATTAAGCCTCTAATGAAGGCTAGTACAAGAAAATGTTCCTGGAAATGTGTTTTCAGTTGTCATGCATACTTAAATGTTGGAGTATAGTCTCAGCTTCCATACCATACTTGAAACTGATATCACAGATCCAGACTTGTCAACTCCCGGTGTTTACCCGAATATCCCGGTTTCATATTATATTTTAATGTTTCATCACTTGCGACAATTCTGAAAATAGCCAACAGTTAGTCCTATGCTTATTCTCGTAATAAGTGTAATCTCAAAATAGATTGATTGTTTACAAACACGTCAAGACTGACACAGTGCTGTGCAGGACTCTCAACCAATAGCAGGCTGCTTTGTCAGTTCTTGGACTTCGCCCAAGGTCGTGATTGTACGTTGGCCTTGGTCGAGTCCTGAATACAGAACAGTAGTACGGCGTGCACTGTGCATATGCCATTGTGCACTCAGTTTAATATACACAAGTTCTATCTGGTTTGTATACGCGGCACGGCGTACCATATGTGTGCAGTTCGCATGCGGGTTACTTGTATACGACGAAACACAGTTAAGTTCTATGTCGGCAAACACTTTTCCTGCTTCCACTTCGCTGCTAGGTGACTTTAATCCCTATTGAATGAGCACAATAGCATAACCTTCTATAAACTCGTACAGGGATTATACCAGGTGTCTACGCGGCGTCTACGCTACAGATTGTTTGTCAACGAGTTTATATGCGAGTGTACTTGTTTATACGTCTTTATACGATCATGTGCACGTGCACATGGACATCCAGTTATACGTGACGGTACTTAAGACTACTTATTTAGGAGTATTTATATCATTTCAGTTGAAAATTACCAACCTCCATATTTTCCCCTTATTCTCCCTATTTTTTGGCCCTGAAAATGTTATTCTCCCTATTTTGGGGTCAAACAGGTTGACAGGTCTGCAGATCACATATTTTAAGGCCGGGTTGAGTCATTACCAGAAATTTTCCTTCAAACTAAAGCTATTGTATGATACTAGAAGGTCGGTTTTTCATTCTAATCTGAAGTTCATTCACATCAGTGTGGTCAGCAAGAGCTTGGAATATCACTGAATCAGCTTCAGTTATCTAAACCACACTGAAAAATCTTTCAAGAGAGCCAAACATATGTTGTGAAGATGGGAAATACAGTGACAATTCAACAACATAGATGGACCAACTTTCGACAGTCAACAAACTTGTGACCTCCATAAGGCTTGTAAGATGAAAGTTTATACTAACTTATGGAACAAACTGGTTAAAAACGTATAGCCTAGCCTAGGCCTACTGTGGGCTATTGTTACTGCATCACTGTTAAGTGTTATTGTTAATTAGCGATTGTGAAGCATATCTTGCACTGACAATAATTAGGTTCGGTCACTTTTATAAATCGAGTCGTTCTGATCAATCACGTTAATAAAATATATCGAATGTTGTGTAAAGACCAGCTTTCGTTATGGTTTACAAAACATATTGGCCATACTGTATACGCAATCGACTAATACAAGAACACTATTGACTTACTTCCTAGGCAATATTCTAATACTAATAGTAATACTATTACTAACGAAAGTAACATGTGGAGTACAACTACCACTACCAGTTAAGACTCTTTACTCACTCGTCATCCGCCGATTTTACTTTCTTTGCTTTCTTCGGTTTTCCCATAATTGAGTTTTATTGAATTCTGTGATATAATGATCTTTGTCCCTTCCGATGAATACACTAGACTTAAAAAGCATAATCTTTACAGGCTAACTGTACTACTGCTAGTGAGTTAGAGTGTTTCGGTGAAGGTCTCGAACAACTCTACTCGTACATCGATCAATGTACAGCGCTAGTGAGGCACCTACTGCAACGCTCAGGGTGATGCTTGAGTAAGTCGACACAGATAAATGTACATGAGAGCTAGCATTATGATAAATTGTTAATGAAAAATCTTCACCATCATTCTTCAAACCTAGATTTGAAGCTATAGTATCATTAAATAGATTGAAAACAAATATTTCGAAATATTGAAAGCACCTTTTCTAAACCTTTCATTCCCTAAAATACCTGCATTACTTCAATGTTGAACTTTTCATTCGTAGGTAAATCCTTGCTCTTACGCAATTCTTACTAGCTGTGCTATTGCGAAATTATTTCGCCATGTGTTTTTCTCTTTGATTACCACAAAGCACGTAGCATACTATACAAATGTACACACACTGCGGCGTGCACAGTCGTCGTCGTACTGCTTGATAAATGCAGGTAACTTCATAAAAAAAACCACCAAAAACATTTCCACGTTTTACTCTGGCAGTTTATTTCCAGTTATTTATTAATCACACTATATTTCGGCCACGGGAAGTTGGGAACTGCCATTTAGCTTCTGTGTCCAGACCAGCCTTTTGACATATGTTAGTGCAGTTTTGGGATTGAAGACCCAACCAAGTGTTATTAAAATATGCAGTGATCGATTTATATTATGGAACAAGTGTTTTCATATTGCAGCTAAACCCGTACTTGTGTTCAATGTGAGACACTAGTTTGGCGGCCTGTAAAAATATCATTTGATATTTAATTATTTTTTGCTTGCCAATTGGGAATAGTACGATGGCCCATTAGGGCCATAGTGGTAAAAATATCTAAGGAAAAAAAATACCAACACAAAAATGAAAAACAAAGTAATTCAAGTGAAGAGAACAAATTTACAAGTGAAAACAAATTTGTTGACAAAGTGAAGAAAAAAAATTGTGAAATGAAAAAAAAAAAATTGTGCAATGCAAAAACAAATTCAACCAAAGAAATAATCCAATCATATTGGATAATCTGTCGTAACAGATTAAAGGGTGTGAAGACTAGCGCAAAAAGAAGAGTCTTATGCCGGTAATTTGACCTAATTTCGAATGAGGTGTAACAGAATGTAAAACACCCCCATCGATCCCAGAAAATACACACACAGCTTGCTACCGTCGGTAATTAGACACTAGTGTGCAGTCAGTATACAAACAGCCGCGGTCAATACCCACAGCACAGTATACAAACGATACAGCGATGGACATCTCAGGTCCAGCTAAATTTAAGATAACAAGGTATCACGTTTCATTACTGTCTGCATTTTGTAGCGACACGAACAAAACGTCACTTGCAAGCAACAGAAAGTTAACTTTTTCAGATGGCCGCACGCGGTTGGGGGCGAGTCTTCAATGCCTTTAAATAATCGAAATAAACACACACACGATTTTTCATGTGTAAAGAATATATTTATTGAACAACAAGGCTTTGCAACAAGTGCAACACATTAAGTAGCGCATATCGCATAATATATTCCACTTACCGAACAGCCATTATAAGTTAAGTGTGCATAGCTAGTAGCTCTAGTTATACCGTTCTAAGTCAATATGTGACGGGAATTTTTAGTAACGTATTAGGTCACGTCATTTTGTATTGCAATTATGTCGGTTTTTGGCGTTCCACACACTTTGCTTGAGGAGTGAAGCCGACTCAAAAAATCATTTGCTTACCGAATCGGAACTACTAACATTTCGCTCATTTAAAGCAACTGTAATATGGCAAGTCCAAATTTCCGTACAATGTCATTCCATCAATATATGATTAATCTTTTATGACAGATTAAGTAATATGTTACGACAGACTAAATAATCGATCATGACGGATTCATTCCTTTATTTCACAATTTTTCATTTCATTATACAATATTTGTTTTCACTTTGTCAACAACAAAAATCCCTCGTCAATTTTTATCTCTTCACTTGAATTATTTTATTTTGGCATTATTTTTTCGTTTTTTTTTTTACTCAACAAATTTTTTGGGCACTATGGTAATGGGCCATCGTAGAAAAGTGTCTCACAGCATCTAAGTTTGTGGCCGCAAAACTGAACGCATTTTTTTTTCATGTGCTATTCCCAGCATTTAACCAGGCATTAAAAAATTGTTCGTATGCACTATCTGCAAATTTCATAACTAGTTTTCTTTATTTCACCATAACAGTAGCGTGGGCGAATGGGGAACATACCGCCCCCCCCCCTTTTTTTCACTTTCACGCACCACTCGGTCATCCCATACCTGGTACATATATGGAAAGAGGAACAGTGACGTAGGAAGGTACTTTTGAGTGGAGGGGGGCTGAAGACTGATGACCGGCCTGGGGAGGGGTCTAAGGGGAGGGGTCCCCCTCCCCTTTGGAATTGTTTTGCATTTCCAGGTGGCCTCAGATGCAATTTGGTGCAATATAGCACACTTCAACACCCAATCCATTTTGTAAATAATTTTCATTTTCACCTGGCCTTATAGATGCAATTTGGTGCTCCAAATGAGATTTTTTTTTCTCATTTGGAAATGAAAAAGGGGTTTTCTGACTCGCGGAGCGGAATGATGCTTCCGCCCCCCATGTTTTTCACTGGGGGGGGCTGGAGCCCCCCATCCCCTCCATCCCCCCGGTTCCTACGCCCTTGAAGAGGAATAATAACAAGTTCGTTTTGTTAGGACTGTTTAGGGCATTAGCAGTGGTAAAAACTAAAAAGCCTTAATATTTTTATGGTAAGTTTGGTCTTGTCACTTTCTTGGTACAAAGGGGTCCAATGTACGCTACATCTCTGTTCCGTCCTTTATCATTCGTGTTGAGTTCTTTTATCGTTGCTCATCAGCCACTGGTGTCGTTAGTTTTATATGCTTGTATTGGGAACGGGAAGTTAGATCTACAGCAGTGGTACTAGTAGCATTGTGTGTTGGCAATAATAGATCCGTGCAACCTTTAACAAATCAAAATGTCTGCGCCCGTGAGTCCGTGATAGGACTGAAAAAGTCCTTGTACCAGGGGGACTTGGTCGCAGTTTTTACAATATACTTCCCGTCAGTCTTTTAATAAGAAAATAAAGTCATGATTTTTTAGTACAGTTCATCGGAACAACGTTTAAATATGTTGTTTTCTAAGATTTGTAGGACAGCTAAAGCTGTTGTCCCCTGCAGAAATGTCACTGTAACCAGTAGTACTAGAATCAGTGCATGCTGTCTCTCCTACCGAAAGTTCAGATTGGTCAATTGTCCAACACCAAGGCGAGTACAAACGTGTATACAGATGAAGCCATATTCAGCATCAAAAACATTTTCCCAGCAAGTGAGTAGCATATCATCTTCAACTAGTCTTATCAGTTCTGCCTCTGGTACGCTATTTCCAGAAGAATCGAGGTACCAAATCCGGCTGGATACCAATTCATCAAATTGGTACCAGTACTGTAATGCAACAAGTTAGTCCTCTGTGATACACTGGTGCCTTGGATGGTGAATGATACTGAAAAACCAATACGGAAATACCAGCACTCAACACTGGGTTATATATGTTTCCATGTACCAACAGTGTTAAACATCCAACTTGCTCTATTTGGTATGCAGCCTATTGAATGATTTAAGAACAAATATTGCTTTACTCACTACATATAATTTCTGCCACAGTACTGATCTAAGAAGTATATCATTTAGAATTCTTATGTCAGATTTCAGCTGAAAATGTGTACATTTTCAAATGTTTCATACATTCTTCAGCAGCCTACAGTTTATACTTTGTCTTTTCTCAGGCAGATGTTGAACTTGATATGTCTCAGTTTCCGGTGTCTCACATCAGGAACTTCAGTATAATTGCCCATGTTGACCATGGTAAGAGCACTCTGGCAGACAGATTACTGGAACTAACAGGTGAGGTTTCAAAGCTAATAAATCAAATCCACTATTGTTGTTCTGAACAGGTGGCTGTATAGAAGTAGGACACAGGGAGAGCCATAGTGTGAGGAGTGAATCAACAATGTTTCCATCCAAGAAAGGAAAGTGACCTGGCCATGGCCTTTTACAAAAATGGTGTACCTGTCGAGAAATGTTTTCCTTTAGTAGCCAAAGGAAGAAAAGTGCATCTTTTCAGGGCTATTTCATTTGCAAAACTTTTTAACTGTTACACGTTTATGCCATATATATATATAACAGGCACACAGTTAATGAAAATAGACTTCTGCACAGTTGAATATGTTTCAATATAAGTACATTTGTGAGCCATTAACGGATTGTATGTATTTGAATATATTTTCATAGATTCCAGCAATCTTTCATTGAAATTATCTTTCATTAAGTAGCACTGTTTCATAATACATCACTTCAGTTAAATGCAACATACTGTACAACTTTAGAACCAGTTGTGGTTAATGCTAAATTGTTCTGCTATAAAGCTAGTTTCAATCATGATCACTTTTTCATATTGCTTTGAAATATTTTAAAAGGTTGATGATGTATCCATCTTCAAATATCATTTAACCTGTTGACAGGTACCATCTCCAGCAAAGTGGAAAATAAACAGTTTTTGGACAAATTACAAGTTGAAAAGGAGAGAGGAATCACTGTGAAAGCACAAACAGCATCAATGATTTACGAACACGAGGGAGAGAGATATCTTTTGAATTTAATTGACACCCCAGTGAGTATTTCAAAATCATACTAGACTATACAGGAGAGGGGAGGGAGAAGGCTTTGGAAGAGGCCTTTCAGTTGGAATTATTCATAAAGGTTCCAGGGTTTCAGAATTTTGTGCTCTGTAAGCTGTTTATAACCACAGGTTATATTTTTATATGTGCTCATGCACTGTTGCTCATGGACACTGTTTACTGCTTTATCCCAAAATGTGTCTCATTTTAGGTAATATTGCTAATTAGCAGGTGTTCCTCAGAATCGTAAAAGTCTATGCAGACTTAATCAGCTCTGTAAAATTTACAGTAAACTGAAATATGAATTTTGAAGAGAATTTATCAGTATGTTAGTTAGTTTGGACCAACCTCATTATAAAGAGGGATGGTTTCATAACTTCGAAACTCGAAAGGTGCATATTTGTTTACCTTGTTCTATCAAATTTATTTGAATTTATGTAAGTTGATTTCCACATTACAGGGGCATGTTGATTTCAACTATGAGGTTTCCAGGTCATTAGCAGCATGTCAGGGCGTCCTCCTTGTGGTTGATGCAAACCAAGGTGTGCAGGCTCAGACAGTTGCAAACTTTTATCTGGCATTTGAATCTGATCTGCACATAATACCAGTAATAAATAAGGTAGGTTGACTAATGTGACCAGCTTGTTGATGTCATGCATGAAAAGAAAAGACATGATTAGATTTTGTCTTGTGATTGGTCTAATAAAAGTTTATAGTTACATTTGGAATCTGTGAATGTGAATGTTCTCTGTATTTACAATTTTGTCAAAATGCAGCTTGTTAGAAATACTGTTTCCCTCTGTGCATAAATAATTTGTAGAAAAGAAGCAGATAATATCAGCTTAATTGTCAAATGAAATCATTTCACAATGCTGTTGCCAACAGCATTTAATAATGCTGTTGTGCATATTATCTTTGTCATGCGAAAATGCTGTGATGATTTGGTTTTCACCTAAAAGATTGGAAAACTTAACAGTATTTCTATTTAGCAATATATTTCTGCTACTGGAATATCCCTTTCACTTGCAAAGTATTGAGAATCTGCAGCATTGCTGCTCAAGGGCGGCGGAAGCACTTTGAATCTGGGGGGGCACCAACGTCGAAGGGCACTTTGCAGAAATTCGATTGGACTGATATTTAGTACCCTATTAACTCTTATTGTATTATCTTATTTGCGTATACACATCACTCCATCAACGCAGCCCCCCCCCCTCCCCAAGGAAACAATGCATACTAGCACTGCAGTATCTAATGTGCAAATTGGGAAACAAGGAAAAAAAAACAAAATGAGGTGAAATCATTATAAAGTCCAAGTCCCTGCACACGCGATCGATACATGCATGAAAGCAAATGAAATATGTCAAAATACTGAAAGAAAAGTAATTTTCTATGTGTTTTTCAATGGTTAAACTGATATTATTATGATCATTATTATTGTAACGACTTTCCCAATAATTATAACCGATTTGGAAGGGTTATAACACGGCAAAAATGATTGCATGTTATTGGCATGCGATGCAATAACCAACGCATGCCTATATGATATGCACATTAACATGTTGAACGCGCGAAAAATTTTGGTAATATTTTTCGGGCAAGTCGTTACAGCCCCCCAAATCAAATTGGGCTCCTACGATTGTGGTAGTAAACAAAACTTCCCGAAATATTTCATTCGACGTGGGTTTCGCTTTTTTGGTTCCTTGCTAAAAGCAAAGGAACCTATGTATTCAGGTTGGCGTGTGTGTATGTGGATGCGTGTGTGTGTGTGTGTGTGTGACACTTTAGCTTGTATGCACGATAACTCAACAAGGGATTGACTGATCATGATCAAACTTGGTGGGTGGGTGGCCCATAGTGAGTAGATGAACCCTATTGTTTTTGGTGCCCACAAAGGTCACCAAAGGTCAGTTATGGTCCAAAAACCCAAAATACTAAAACTGCAATAACTCCCAGTGCCAATGTGCGACAAGGTTGATATTTTGGGACAAGTTGTGAACTGGTTAGGGAAACATTTTGAAACTTAACGGTCATGTGATCTGAGGTCACCAAAGGTCAATTAGTGTTAAAAAACTAGTTTTTTTGCGATAACTTGAGAACGAATTGTCCGTTAGGGTTGGGAGTTGCTTCAGTGTAATCCAATTGTCGACCCACATCTGGGTGACCCTTGACCTCAATTTGACCTCTGGTGACCTTTTCATGTTTTGGGGATTTTTACAGTTTCGATGCTATTTTCAGATGTCAAAGGTACCTTCCGATCATAAATATCAATAGGTTGACCCCCGTGTGACCTTCGTGTGCGAACTTATAAGGGGTCAAAGTTTTCGGTCGGAGTTAGGATGGCTGTACAGACTTATCGTGTTGATTTTTGGAATCAGCAGATCAAACTACATTTGAAACCAAGGTCAAAGGTCACATTAGAAAAAATGTGCTTAGTTTGGGAGAAAACGGGCAAAAAAGAAAATGTTTGGTTTTGATGCTAGATTTGGATATCAAAGGTACCTTACGATCAAAAATGTCAATGGGTTGACACCCAGGTGACCTTTGTGTGTAAAGTTATACAAGGTCAAAGTTAATTTTCAGACATTTAATGCAATAACTCCCAGGGCCAAGGTGTAACAAGGTTGATATTTTGGGACAAGTTGCAAATGGTATAGAGGAATATTTTCAAACTTAACGGTCATGTGATCCGAGGTCATCAAAGGTCAATTAATGTTAAAAAACTAGTATTTTGGGTGAGAAAATGGGCAAAGAAAAAATGTTTGAATTTTTACAGTTTTGATGCTATATTCACGTCTCACCAATCAAAAATGTCAATAGGTGTACCCCAGGTGACCTTTGTGTGTGAAGTTATATGAGGTCAAAGTAAATTTTCAGACATTTAGTGCAATAATTCCCAGTTCCAAGGTGTGACACGGTTGATATTTTGGGACAAGTTGCAAATGGTATAGGGGAATATTTTCAAACTTAACGGTCATTTGATCCGAGGTCACCAAAGGTCAATTAATGATAAAAAACTAGTATTTTTGCGATAACTTGAGAACGAATTGTCCGTTAGGGTTGGGAGTTGCTTCAATTTAATCCAATTGTCGACCCGCATCTGGGTGACCCTTGACCTCAATTTGACCTCTGGTGACCTTTTCATGTTTTGGGGATTTTTACAGTTTCGATGCTATTTTCAGATGTCAAAGGTGCCTTCTGATCATAAATGTCAATAGGTTGACCCCCGTGTGACCTTCGTGTGCGAAGTTATACGAGGTCAAAGTTAAAAAATATTAATGAGGTCACGGGTCAGACGTGAAAAACTCCCAAGTTGCAATAACTTGGCTACTATTTATTGGAATTTCGTCAAACTTGGTATGATGATATTGGTAGATAGTCTCCGCACACTGATGTGTGTTGCAATTGATATCATGCATGTTTATAAGGGGGGGGGGGGCCTAGCATTATTTCGTTATGAAAAGTTTTGTATGCACAATAACTCAACAAGGGAATGACCAATCATTACCATACTTGGTGAGTGGGTGGCCCATAGTAAGTAGATTAACCCTGTTGATTTTGGTGCTCATTTCATGAATATTAATGAGGTCATGGGGTCAAACGTGAAATACTCCAAATTGCAATTACTTGGCTACTATTGCTAGTCGGAATTTCGTCAAACTTGGTATGATGATAATGGTAGATAGTCTTCACACACTGATGTGTGTTGCAATTGATATCAGGGCTTAGCATTACTTTGGCAACAAAAGTTTGTGAGCATAAATTACTGTTGTTGTATTAGGGCTTTGTTAGAAATTTTCCCTATGAATGGAACTAATGAACAGCAGCAAGGAACCATGAAATGTTTTCATTCTGGTTATTTAGAAATTTTATGTAGAAAAAGGGCACATTTTTAATCTGAGGAAAAGTGGGGGGGCACGTGCCCCCTGTGCCCCCCCGGTTCCGCCGCCCTTGTTGCTGCTACACTAGTTTACATGTGGCTCCCCTATATTTTGCACACTTTGACAAGTTATGTTAACAAGTTAATCACTCATATCTCTCTGGATACCTGGCAAAGACAAAATGTACATAGTCTGAAAATAAGAAAGGTTATTATTTACAATGTACAGAGAGAGATTAAATAAAAGCTTTAGCTATAATTTGTTTATATTTCTTGGTTGCTTCCTCTGTCGCCTTTGCATACAGTAAACAACATTTTCAGTCTTAATGAAAGTACTGCACTTTGTCATCTGTTTTTTTTTTCTTTCATCTTGTCTTCTTGTTTTCTTTTCTTTTTCTTTATTTCGGTTTGCAGATTGATTTGAAGAATGCAAACCCAGAAAGTGTGGCTAACCAAATAGAGTCTTTATTTGATATCAATAAGAAAGACATTTTGCACATATCAGCAAAACAAGGGACTGGTGTTAGTTCCATTCTGCCAGCTGTGATTAACCGAATTCCAAGGTAAGGAGTGTTGCGAAGGTAAAGAACTGAATAATTCAACATCCTTACTGAATAGTCATGCGTGTTTAAGAAGTGCTCATTGATAGCAACTTTGCAATTTTGGTTTGCCAAAGGTTACTCATGGATGAAATTCATATTCAATGTTATCTTCATAAAATTAATTGAAACCCAGAGGATGGTTATAAGCAGTGTCCATATAGGGTGAAGTTTGAATGCAAATGGTGTGATAAACTCACTGAATGTATAGTAAGAAATCAGGAAAGCAGTATTAAACTACTTGCTGTCCATAAATAATTTAAACCATAATTCAAAAAGTACTCTGAAGCCATGATTGCTCTGACATGCATGAATCACGAACGTCCAGCAATCGACTCTATCTGGCAGAGGACCAACTCTTGTGATGTAGTACAATAATAACATCTTTGCTATTTGTTGCACTATTGATTATTCTCATTTGAATATATGGTCTGTGTCTGTTTTGAACTGTCTGTTGGTGAGTTTGATATTTGCATTTTTGTATATTTGTGGAAGTAAAAGTGAAAACCTGCTGTCTTGTAAGTGGTGATTCTTAGTAAATAGGGACTAAATTATATGAGTCTTCTAAAGTTTAGAAGATCAATTTATAATTGATATCGATCTACGATGCTCTTTGTCTTTGCTTTCCAAACATTGTTGCTCCGCAGCCCCCCTAGTGACCCTGAGCGACCACTGAGGGCGCTGCTCTTTGACTCTTGGTATAACAGATACAGAGGGGCAATCGTAAACCTAGCCGTAATGGATGGGAGGCTGCAAAGAGGAGACAAAATACAATCAGCATTTTCTGAGAAAACCTATGAAGTTCAAGATTTAGGGATTATGTACCCAGATCAAAAGTCCACAATGCAGCTGTAAGTAATATGTTAATTTCCATATAAATAAAGGAAGTTTCTGACTTAAGTTTTAGAGATGTTTCTACTATTGTAAGTGGTAGAAAAGGAGCAAAAGTTCAATATAAGTTTTTAACATTGTCTTTCACCAGACTCAGCCTTTAAGTTTAAGCCTCCTTGGACACGAAGTAACGCCGTCACAACATATGGATAAAGGTTAACTGAGATTTGTTTTACTGTTTTCTTTCTTCATTCATTAGACTTGCTGGACAAGTTGGCTATGTGGTTGCTGGAATGCATAATATCAGAGAAGCTAGTATTGGCGATACATTTTACAAGCCAGGCCATCCAGTCGAAGCTTTGCCTGGATTTAGAGCTGCCAAGCCAATGGTGAGTTTCAAATTCTTTATTTTTATGCATCTTTTTGTTTTAATTCACCTCATGTGTTCAAAGTTTTGTAGAGTAGATATTACCTACCCAAGGCTAAAATGCTTCCTGAAGCTGAACGGAATATTGCTAATACCTACACACTATCTTCAATCAAGTGGTTGGTTTTAACTGATTGTCATATGTCAGTCTAGTCAGCCAGTGTGAGGTACAGCATTAAAATAAAGGCCTACTTCACTTATCACTGAGCATTTATTTACCAATAATTGATATGCACACATCGCGTGATCACATAGCAGGTGTTTGGTTGTGTGGGGGCGCTGGATGTGAAAATTAATTCATGAACATTTTATATTTTTTCTAAGGTATTTGCCGGCCTCTACCCAATGGACCAGTCTGAGTATTTATCTCTTCGGTCTGCTATTGATAGACTGACATTAAATGACAGCAGTGTCACAGTCAACAGAGACAGCAGGTATGTGTGATATCATTGATAGACTGATATTAAATGATAGCAGTGTCACAGTCAACAGAGACAGCAGGTATGTGTGATATCATTGATAGACTGATATTAAATGACAGCAGTGTCACAGTCAACAGGGACAGCAGGTATGTGTGATATCATTGATAGACTGACATGATATGATAGCAGTGTCACAGTCAACAGAGACAGCAGGTATGTGTGATATCATTGATAGACTGACATGATATGATAGCAGTGTCACAGTCAACAGGGACAGCAGGTATGTGTGATATCATTGATAGACTGACATTAAATGATAGCAGTGTCACAGTCAACAGGGACAGCAGGTATGTGTGATATCATTGATAGACTAATATTAAATGATAGCAGTGTTCCCCGTCAACAGTGACAGCAGATACGTGTGATATCATTGATAGACTAACATTAAATGATAGCATTGTCACAGTCAACAGGGACAGCAGGTATGTGTGATATCATTGATAGACTAACATTAAATGATAGCAGTGTCACAGTCAACAGGGACAGCAGGTATGTGTGATATCATTGATAGACTGACATTAAATGATAGCAGTGTCACAGTCAACAGAGACAGCAGGTATGTGTGATATCATTGATAGACTAACATTAAATGATAGCAGTGTCACAGTCAACAGGGACAGCAGGTATGTGTGATATCATTGATAGACTGACATTAAATGATAGCAGTGTCACAGTCAACAGGGACAGCAGGTATGTGTGATATCATTGATAGACTGATATTAAATGATAGCAGTGTCACAGTCAACAGGGACAGCAGGTATGTGTGATATCATTGATAGACTGATATTAAATGATAGCAGTGTCACAGTCAACAGGGACAGCAGGTATGTGTGATATCATCGACAGACTGACATTAAATGATAGCAGTGTCACAGTCAACAGGGACAGCAGGTATGTGTGATATCATTGATAGACTGACATTAAATGATAGTAGTGTCACAGTAAACAGGGACAGCAGGTATGTGTGATATCATTGATAGACCGACATTAAATGATAGCAGTGTCACAGTCAACAGAGACAGCAGGTATGTGTGATATCATTGATAGACTGATATTAAATGATAGTAGTGTCACAGTAAACAGTGACAGCAGGTATGTGTGATATCATTGACAGACTGACATCAAATGAAATAGCAAGACTGTGTATACCGAAGTACATATATATGTTCTTCCTTAATTGTAATACTCCTGTTTCTGGTGAGGGTCTTGTGAGTTAAACATATCACTTTTAATTATAATTTCTTTTACCACTGGCAATTATTTTTCCAGCCCAGCATTAGGCCAAGGTTGGAGGCTTGGCTTCCTGGGCTTACTACACATGGACGTCTTTAACCAGAGGCTGGAACAGGAGTACAACGCAAATGTGATAGTCACCGTTCCGAGCGTTCCATTTAAATCAAAGCTTAAATCCACCAAAACAAACCAAAAGCTATACGGACCTAACCAAGAAATCATTATACAGAACCCTGCCAATGTAAGAGAATTATTGAGTTGGTTTTGTAATTATTATCTTTATGATTCTTTCTGCATTCTTACCTTTAATCCTTCCATGGGTGAAACAACTTATTTCCAGAATAAATTATGAAATTTTCCATGACCAGTCATAGGGGCTAAACTATTTGCAGCAAAGAGGCTTCTCTACTCTAGGTTGCTTTTCCAAAGCTGCGTTTGTGATAGATTTTCGTTAAGCTCAATTGTTTGTGTTCTTACGTGTGCTTGATTGTAACCTCCAAAACTGATAGCTAAGAGTAAATATTAACAGTTTCCATGCAATGCTCAAATTTTCAAGTTTGTTTAGAAATAGAATAAGTTTGAATTATATTATGATTTGCATAGTATGTATACATATGCTTGCAATAATGTGCACAATGCACCAAACAACTCATACATCTGCTGTTACTCAGTAATTACAATGAAAATCATTTAAATTGGATTTGATGACTCTACACTGAAATATCTCTGTTTCAGAGGCAAGGAATTGAAGGGGGGGGGGGAGAGAAAGGATTAAGAGAATGAGTCAGTTCAAAATCACATATGAGGTGATAATTTTTACAATTGCTTTGTTGTCACCTAACTTCAGCTTATCATTCCATCCACAGTTTCCTGACCCCCAACAAGCCGAGTGTTTCTATGAGCCTATGGTCCTGGGTACTATCATCACTCCAGATGAATATCTTAGAGAAGTTATAAACCTTTGTACTGTAAGTACTCTATAACTATATAAGGCAGGGGGGACAGCCACATATCTTACCTGTACACCCCCCCACCCCCACCAGAACAAAATCAAGGGGAGAACATCCTTCCCCCCCCCCCAATCCACCCAGTGACAGACAGAATATTACAAAACATTAAAGTCAGTGTATAGGACATAAATGTTTGACTGATATGTACAGTACAACCTGAACAGTTAAAAATTATCAAATTTGATTCAAAGAGTCCACAAAAATTGTAAACATTTTATACCATTTGACATGAAGTACTATTTGCACACTATCCCCTTCCTACCCCTCTTCCCCCCCCTCCTCTTCCCCCTCCCTCCATTTTCAGCCTTTGCATTCACACTACATCAATGAAACCACTTTATTCCAGACTTAATCAATCTGAGATAACCAAACATTCTAGATTGTAACTTCACAGACTTTTTGTTTTTCCTTTCGTCAATGCAGAGGAAGAGAGGTGAGCAAGAGAGTCTTACGTACGTGGATAGTAGTAGAATCTACCTCAAGTACAGATTACCACTAAATGAAGTTGTGGTGGATTTTTTCGACCAGTTAAAGTCGGTGTCCTCAGGTTATGCAAGGTAATAAACAGATCAATTTACAAACCCTCAGCTAATTTTACGAAATAAGTTTCTTTTTGTCATTCTTAGTTATCAACTCTCGATAACTGCATGTTCATAAACTGTACGTTCATGTATTAGCATTATTTACCCCTGTTAAATATTGTTTAGAATTGTGGGGACATTTATGTGACTTGACAAACTCTTTTGTATCAATTTATAGTCTGGCTGAAACTGTTCACATATATCCAAGGTTCCATTTGACAGATAACTCAAATCTCTTAAGTGAGAGTTGCGGTTCAATACCTTTCCTGCTTATTGAGATAATGGGATAACTTCAGCAGCAGCAGATCAAAAAAAATTCTTAGTTATGACATAATCCTTAATTTGTTAATTTTACATTAAATCTTTTGTGACATCTTTGCTCAATCCCAAATTGTTTAAATCTGTTTTTGTTTCAGCTTTGATTATGAGGATAGCGGTTATCAAGAAGCCGACTTGATAAAGCTTCGTATCTTGCTTAACAGCAAGGAGGTCGACGAACTAGCAATCATTGTTCACAGAACTAAGTCCAGGGAAGTTGGCAAAGCGGTCTGTGCCAAACTGAAAGAGTCCATTCCGAGACAACTCTACGAAGTAGCAATACAAGCAGCCATCGGTAGCAAGATTGTTGCCAGGGAGACCATAAAAGCATTGAGAAAAAATGTTTTGGCCAAATGCGTAAGAAACTTCTCAAGTTAAATACAGACAGTCCAATGATGTCCACAATAATTGTATAACAGCAATAATTTGTATTAATGTGTATAAAATTGATGAATGGCAAGAAATAAAGAATTATCATATCCACAAGAAAACAGTAATATTACAGATATCTACATAAACAGGGCTTATGATATGGAGAAAAAGGTTTGCAAAAGACATTGTTGTTGACTTTATTAAGGCAATTTATTACAGCAATAATTTGTATTAATGCGTATAAAATTGATTAATGGCAAGAAATAAAGAATTATCATATCCACAAGAAAACAATAGTATTACAGATATCTACATAAACAGGGCTTATGATAGGGGAAAAGGTTTTCAGAAGACATTGTTATTGGCTAGAAACTTTAGCCCGGTACTTTTTTAGATGGACATGCTTTTATGGATGGTTCACTGGAAGTTGTGTTAGTTATATGGAATGTGAACTAGGTACGTTAGTAACCAGTAGTTACGTTGGGTACTAGTTGGATGCTATTCAAATGTGGGATTCATAATGAATATTTCTTTCTATTTCGTCACAGTATGGAGGGGACATTACACGTAAAATGAAACTCTTAAAGCGACAAGCAGAAGGGAAGAAAAAGATGAAGAAATTTGGCAATGTTGAAGTACCAAAGGAAGCCTTCCTGTCAGTCTTGAAGAGGTGACATCGGTAAAGGACAACTCTAGCGACCCATGCATTCTGTTTGCTGGACGATAGAGGATATGACAATAGAGGACAATGAAGGATAATGAAGGACAATAGAGGAAATGACAATAGATGACAATGAAGGACATTAGAGGACAATGAAGGACAATAGAGGAAATGACAATAGAGAACAATGAAGGACAAAAGAGGAAATGACAATAGAGGACAATGAAGGACAATAGGGGAAATGACAATAGAGGACAATGAAGGACAAAAGAGGAAATGACAATAGAGGACAATGAAGGACACTAGAGGAAATGACAATAGAGGACAAATAGAGAAAAGGGAAGAGATTATGATAAAGAAGATGGTGGAGATATTTATCCAAAGATGCAGCAATAAAGGATTTAGAGATGAACAAGTATTAGCATCACATCCTACAAGCATACTGCAATAGTGTAATCGAGGAGTAAGGGTACAGGTGATTTAAACAAATGAAGACATTCATGGATTCAGAAGATCACCACAGAGAGAAGAAGAGGGTTCAAAATTTGCTCAAAATTAACTATTTTTAGTACTTTTAAACTTCTCTCTCCCTCCACTATATTCCCTGTTACCTACAGAAAGGAGTACTTCTATAATGTTATGATATATTTACATTTTAACAACTTTCTGACAGATAAAGGGATAACTTGGTTAGGAATTAGCATATTTATTTGCATTGATGAAGGTTTACCCAATAATATCTCAGTGAGGTGAATGGTCTTTGATACTGTAGGTTCTTCTCTTACAATCTAAGGATGTATTAGGCCATCAAGGATTTTATGATTAAATGGTCACTTTACCAAATTGGAATCTACCAGTTGTTTGAAGAACAGCAAACATATTGTTGTTTTAATATTTCACACATCCACATACATGGATGAAAAAGCTAATGATGTTATTGATATATATTAATTTATCAGCAAAATGTTGAACCATTCTGAGGAATATTAAATTTAATATGATAAAAGCTATTTGATTTTAATTTTGTACTCATTTCTTTGTTCACTCCAATATGTACTATTTAAGAGATTCTACTGTACTTGTAGGTGACATGTGTCCCTTGTTTGTTTTATTGTTTTGCAATATTACAATCTTTCCTTTGTGAACACTAATTGTTGTACCAATTATTTTACATTATCAATTGATTTGTTGATGATATGGTGTCCTGAGGCCAAAAATCTTTCTGACTAGAGGCTTGAGTGAAGTTATAAAGGTTTAACTGTACTTCAGACTTGCATGCATTTCGCTTTCATGTTGGATGTGGGTGGCACAGAATTTGGTTTGAGGGAATTTGTCACCCTCCCCCCTCCCCACTCCCTCCCCAGCCCTGTGCACGTATTCACAGTAATAATGAGATTCATGGATAGACTGTCGTAACCGTGTGTTGATAGAAATAAAACGTGAAGGGGAAAATAACACCTCTCAAGATGAAACAGTATTTCTTTTCACCATACGACAAGTCCACGGCCTGTAGGTCTGAATGTTGTTGCGCATGCTAGCTTCAAATCGGTGTGTTTGAAAGAAGTACCGCTAAAATAAGTCCGCACAGTTTATCTCAGATGAAGTATGATCATGGGTGAGCACATTTCAACGGTTGCGAAAAGTTATTGTATTGTAATAAAATAATTGTTAGCATTCGCTGTTTTTTTCTATTTACCATATCCATCTTGTGTAAGCGTTCTCACACATAATATAACCTAAAATTTAGTCAAGCCTCTGAATAATCGCGTAACCAATACCACCCCATCCACTTGTATAGGCTTACATTACGTAGTCTACTTGTACCACTTAGGCAGCTTAAAAAAACGTTTAGCAAACTAGACCTATGTCCAGTACTCCCCCTTGGTACTACTAGTCTGGCGAATCCATAGGGCTAGGTGACATTAAGCTAAGACTAAGGAAGACATCTGACCTAGTATGACTCTAAGACTTTATGAGTACTATGATTAGGCCAAGTCTATCCACCCAGACATTCATTGCTCTATAATCTGTTCTACTGATGTTTCTCAAAATGTCAAAATGCAAGTTTGAGGGGTTAAATTCAAATTTGTTGTATTCCTAACCACATCAATTTGTTGCTGTTTTGTTGTTGTTGTTTTTATCTTATTAGCATAAACTGTGTATCATTCAGTCATCTGATACGCCTTTATCTTTGAGTCGAGAATGGACATGCTTCACGTTTGTTGCTGTAAACAAACAAACGCTATTTTCATCATGTAACAGTAGTTATTATGTAAGGTTTCAGTCGCTTTTTCCATCTCTTGATTCTGAGTAGCCTACTATATGTAATGCTTGAAGACTTCCAATGTACATTTTATTGTGTAAACACTGGAATATCATTTCATGTTCATTTGTGTTAATATTGTTACAGAGGAATGTATCATAAATTTCATTAAAAATGTTAATTCTCATATTCTTCATCTTATACTATCTTCTTTTTCCTACAGCAAACTCAAGTCGTAGATCTCAAATGACAGTCAGTTCCCCATCTGCTCTGAATAGTCAAGAAAGAAAACATTACAATAGAGCACTTCGAGAATTGTGCCATATCATAAAGTTAGACTCAAGGCAACTTGAAATTTCGCAACTTATGGATGGTGACGATTACTTAGATGGCGTTGAGAATGTTTCAAATGCTGCATTTACACCACAGAGCCAAAAGAAAACACCAAGAAGAAGGAGAAATGGTAAGGCATCTTGAAATTATTCCCAAAAAAACAAGTATATACACAATATTTACATTGTAAACCATTCTACTAATAAAGCATAATTGAAGTTGCAAATTGAAAGTTAAGGCGATCAGCCAGGAGTAGTTTCAAATATGTTATTAGCAAAATTGTTATGTCCAAGTCTGGGCACATACAGTAGATCAACAGAAGTCTGCACAAAATTTATTATGCTAAGAATTGCTAAAATATTTGAAAAGTACTTTACTAATCTATATTTTGCCCCTACTGTTGTGTTAACTGGATTGTCCCTCAGTCGAAGTATATACATAGAACAAATTTTTGTATACAAAGAGTAACCATTTGCATTGGTGGAGATAACTTTTGCTAAGCTGTGTCTGGACATTACCCCAGCTCCAAATCTACTAGAGGATGTGCTTACTATGTCACCTTGTTTCAATTTTAAATTCTTGTTAAGTTCTCTTTAAAGTTTTATAAGTCAAATCAATACCTCGAATTGTTTGCCATAGCAACATGCTAAATCGTAAATATGTTTGTTTGATTCAACTATTGTGAAACTTTCTTTAAAAAATGTTCAATTGCTCAGTTAAAGCAACTGAGCAATCCAACATATTTCTGATTTTTGATAAGATATTGTCTTGTTATCTAAACAATTTACTGAAAAATGTTGACTTATTGGGGCAAAGTTTTCTTATGTTGATGGAACTTTTAAGCTTCTGTATGAAACCAGGTACTTATGGTTGCTAATTCTACAATCATTTAAGCTAAAACAAAGGTGAAAATGATCTCCAGATTCTGTCCCTCTCATCAACAGATGTTTTGGCTGCCACCCTATTAAATGTGGGTACTGTTCAATCCTTAGCCTTCGGGCAAGGATTGTAAACCCTTCTACTGTCTTCTTCTATTGGACCTATGTCCTACATTTCAGCCAATATCACATGTGTTCCTACTACATCATTACCTTGATTATTCGTACAGGTACGCATGGCTCATATCAGTTGGATGATGTAGAAGCTTCTAGTGATGAGTTATTTGGATCTAGACAAAGTTCTTCAACTCAACAGTCGGGTACTCCTAGTCGTGGTTCCCAACAACATTCAAATCTACCTGAGAATATTAATATGGTCTATGAAGAATTGGCCGCTATCAGTGACAAGTTAAAGGTACCTGTAACTCTGTCCTCAATTTGTAGGCTTTGTATTTATGGCAGGGGTGAATGAATGGGCCAGATATAAGGAGTGAATAATTGACTGGGCCGCACCTAACCAACGACTTGCTGTTGATTTCAAACCTTTGATTCCGAGGACTTTCAAGCAATAGGTGTATGTACTTAATCTGTATTCCCCAAAACATTATTTCAATACAGTACAGTTGATAATTATTAGGGATAATAGGCCTACCTGACAGCATCATTAGTGCCGATAAATTCTAAGCAGCTAGCTCGTTTTTTGTGATGATATAAAATAGATTGTTTTTTTTTCTTTTTCTTGAGACTTTTCTTTGTTTTATTCACTTTACTGTGCCCATATTTATGTATATTTATATTTTTTATTTTATTTTTTGTGGTTTATTACCCTGTCTTTTATCAGGTTTTACTTTTACTGCTGTTGTTATTACTTTTAGGTTTTCTTAAGTTTGGTATTTTTATATTCCAGGTTTTGGTTCTTTTGTGCAATCCTCTTGTGCATGTTTTACTTCTACTTTTACTGCTGTTGTTATTACTTTTAGGTTTTCTTAAGTTTGGTAATTTTATATTCCAGGATTTGGTTCTTTTGTACAGTGCTCTTGAGCATGTTTTACTTCTACTTTTACTGCTGT
Organism: Apostichopus japonicus; assembly: GCF_037975245.1. Lineage (NCBI taxonomy): Eukaryota > Metazoa > Echinodermata > Holothuroidea > Aspidochirotida > Stichopodidae > Apostichopus > Apostichopus japonicus. Next base: position 24,246,284 of record NC_092574.1, on the reverse strand, counting down.
TGTTATTACTTTTAGGTTTTCTTATGTTTGGTAATTTTTTATTCCAAGATTTGGTTCTTTTGTACAGTGCTCTTGAGCATGTTTTACTTCTACTTTTATTGCTGTTGTTATTACTTTATGGTTTTCTTAAGTTTGGTAATTTTATATTCAAGGTATTCGTTCTTTTGTACAGTGCTCTTGGGCATGTTTTATTTCATGATAACAGCACTTTAATATATGGTATTTATTTATTATTATATTATATTATTGAGACATCTCACAGGCCGCAAAAATCACTGGCGGGCCGCATGTGGCCCGTTGGCCATAGTTTGCCCACCCCAGATTTATGGTCTTTTGAGTCACTACTTAATTAATTGTGGCTTTAGGAGATTATAGCTTTGTAAAGTCGATAATGACTTAAATTTGCCTTTAAGGATAGCCGAGTAGTAACTATTGAAGTCAATGGATATTTTTCTCTGAAGTTTGTCATAAAGTACGAGATTGGAATTTTTTTTCGTTGCAATATTGGCAAGCGTAAATATCTCACAGAGATGTCAGACCTGAAAAATAACACAAAGGTTAGAATACAAGCTTGATACCTAACTTAAATATGTAAATTAATTATTTTAATAAATTTCTTGACTATCAGAGAGAACATGCTGCCCTCTTGGATCATGAGGTAATTGTCAATGAAAAGCTGCAACTACTGCAAGCAGAGGAAGAGAAGAAGAGCAGAGACTTGGACAAGTCTATCAGAGATTTGGAAGAAGATTGCCAAAGAAGACTAAAGGAAATGGAGAAGGTGATAAATATTAACTTGCTCATCACTTCCCTGTCTCCTCACAACAACTGCATACTTTCTCTCTTCCATGTTTAGAGCTCTTAGCAACCTTTGAGACTTTTAGCACCATCCTCTCCCGGTGATCAGCCCATTTCTGTCAACCAGAGAATGTAGGAAGCATCAGGTTTACAAGATTTAGGTCAAACCCTTGAAAGGAACAAGATATGAAGACAGAAGTTGGACTATTAAGTTCGTTTTTTTTTTTGCTTTATCGTGATGAAACTTCTACGTTTTCATGGTCCCGTTGACAATTCCATCTAGTGCTTCCTGGAATTAAATGAGCAACCACGCAGTATAATAAGTGACTGAAATAATACAATTGGCTTGTTTAAAGGATGAGTCCAGGCACAAAATTGTTTTTGATTTGTTGTTGGTTGTATTTTCTGTGCTGCTTTTGAAAATGCTAAGTGACCCTTTGAACATCTCAGAGACATCGATTAAAGTGACTGGACTTCTCAGTCTAACCTACAGACACAACACCAAACTAAACAGAATGGCATAAAACTTTCACAGCCTTAATCCCCTCGGTTTCCCTTTAGCCATCGTTGAGTACGTGAAATAGTGCTTTTACGTTTCATTTTCTCTTCTCAAAGGAACAACATACCAAACTGAAAGAAATTCATCAAGTGATGACTGAAAAAGCAAAGGAAAATAAGCGTCTAAAGGAATCATTTGATACCCTGAAAAATGTCAACGACTCTCTCCGTAAACAGGTCAGTTAATTACTAGACGGATCGATGAAAAATTTGGCTTCACGTTGTTGCCTATTTACATAGTTTCTACTCTCAATGTTCCATTGAGTATGAGAATCTTGGAAATGTCTGCAGTTGACAAAGTTGAGCTGTTTTTGTGATTGGATTCAAAAGATCAAACTTTTACGTGATCCCATTTAATTTTTTTCTTTAATTGTGCTATAATACTAACTTTGTTTAGAATTTCATGTGTGTTCACATGTCATTCAATAGTTGTTTTATAAGTGATTGATGAAAAGCATGATCCCTTTTCACTGTGTTCTTAAACTGTAATATAAGGTAACTTTGTTTCGGATTTCATGTGTTCACGTGCCATTTAATGTTGAAGTCTTGAGAGACATGTTTGTTGTTGTTCATATGCATACAATTTACATAATATGTATATAATTTACATACACAGTCATGTTTAGCAATTTCATTACAAAACATTACATTTGCATTTGTCAGCTTGATGAAATATGCACCAAAAATAAGAAATTGGAAACGCAGGCTATCAGCGTCCAGCACAGACTCACCAACCTGCAACGGAAACAAGACGTATCGGACAGACAGAGGGCAGCAGATAAATTCACAGATCAGTTGAGGGCTCAAGCTCAAGGCAATAAGATCGCAAAGAGTGGAAAGCAAGGTTTTAATCAACATTCAAAGGTACATTGAAATTCATTTCAGACTTGACAGTGGATACTAGATTATAGTAAATCTGTACTCTGGCATAGTTGTCTGTACTCATGGATTTGTACTCATACTCCAGGTCATTTGGAATTTATAGGTACTAGTGCAAACTTATTGTTGTATTCATACTCATACGGAGGGGAATTCCTACTTGTAATCATACTCATGCTGCAAGTCTAACGTTGGATGTAGTTACTCTTCATATTGCTGATAGAATGTGATTTAATATCACAGAGGTTTGTCAATAGGTCGGCTGGGGATGAAAAAGATTCCCATACTGCATGTGGGAAAGAATAAAAAAATGGCCCCGAAAGTTTGCACTAATGGGGGTATACACACCCTATCATGTCCTAGGGATACGGACCCTACTGGACCCTGTTAGTTGCTCAATCTTAGTATGATGAGACTGAGATGGCGTCTGGCCCTTTTGCTCCAACCAGTGTCTTTCTCTGGCCCTTTTGCGTCAACCACGGTTTTGCTCTGACCTTTGTATTAATTGAGAGTACCTGTAATAGAATGTTCAAAAGTATACAAAAGCCAACCATAGAAAAACCGCAAGATGATACCATGGATGTAGCTAATGAATATTGATATTTTCTTGCAGCCTGACCATGCTGTGTTTGATATTCTTGGGATTCTCCTTGAATGGATCAGTGATGTTCACTTAAAGGAAATTCAGCCTGGTGATTATCCAGAATCTCTGGACATGACTAAGGAAAGATGTCTCAAGGTGACTCGTATTTAGATCATAATTATTTGGGGGGGGGGGGCATATATATGTGCAAGCACATCATGAATAGATAACAATGTAACTAAATGCATGTTTTTGTCCCTTCTGTTACTGTTAATTGTCATTTAGCCTTTGAAGAAGATCCTGCTAGGATCAAAACGTCAGGCCAACTTACTTTTACACATAAATAAAGTTTGGACTGATCAAAATTACTGATTGTGTTAAAGGGTGTGAAGACTCGCGCACAAAGAAACGTCTGATGCCGGTAATCTGACCTAGTTTCGAATGAGGTGTTACAGAAGTGTTAGGAACCACCATTATCCCAGAAAATACACACACAGCTTGCTAATGTCGGTAATTAGACACTAGTGTACAGTCAATACATGCAGCTACGGTCAATACCCACAACACAGTGTACATAGCAGAAATGGACAACTCAGCAGGGAGTTGTTATGGAACTCCCTGATGTCAGGTCCAGATAAAAGATAACAAGGTATCACGTTTCATTACTGTCTGCATTTTGTAGGGACAAGAAGAAAACTTCACCTGCAAGCAACGGAAAGTTTACTTTTTTCAGAGGGCGGCATGGGGTTTGGGGCGAGTCTTCAATGCCTTTAAGGAAGATCTGAAGAAATTCTTCTGATTATTAGAGCTTGAGACCAAGCCAAAGGAAACTGTTGTTGAATATTCATATCTTATTATGTTTGTTTTCTAATTTGTCTTTATGCAGATTTTGCCATTGTTAGTTGATACCCTCCACAATTTACCAACCAGCAGTAGTAAACTTCATCTGCCTTGCTTACAATTTATTCTTTGGGCACTGTCATACTCACTGCAGCAAGAACAGGTAAGGTCAACCTCAATACTAAATACACTACCCTTTCTCTTTTGCATTCTCTTGTCCATGAAAAAGCGCTTGTCTTCAGATATACTATTTAGAGATATATATTTTCAATTGTGATAATAAGATGATATTCTGTGAATAAAACAGACTAGCATTGTCAGATGCTCAGTTGAAGTATTATGGCATCCTGTTTTGATTCAAGGTCTTCTGACTTTGGTTATGAAAATAAAGGAAGCAAGTTATATATAGTGCCACCATGACACGGTCTCCTATCAGTCTACAGTAATGTGTAAGTTGTCAGTGTGTGCAGTACATGAGTTTGCTATTGCTTCTAGTTGCCCTTATTCCTATGTATGATGCTTTAATAACAGGCTGTCTCATTGGTGTCGACACTCCGAAGGTTAGGGGAAGAACTTTATCGGACACCATCGGCGTTGCGATTGAGGGCGCACTCCGAGACTGAAGGCAAAACCAAGGTGTCTTTGTTCTTCAAGAGCCCTAGTTTACATATTCGCTTTCTGTCTTCTTTGATCATTCTGAGGACTTTATCACAAGGTAAGAAATCTTCAAAAATAATTTTTAGCTTATTTAGTTACTTTTAGTCTTTACTTTAGAAAATCAGATTATTTGGTTACAGAAGGGCAATAACTATTTAAAAACACTACATACTGATGTTATGATTTTTTATTTCTTTGGGGAGGGGGGGGAGGAACAAATGCTTATATATTTGTGTAATGTTATGAATTATGTAATAACAACAGGGTGAATGGCATCACAGTGATTATTGCCATCAATGGTTCTATTTTCCTCTGTTTTGTAGAAGCCATATATTCAAAGATAACGTTGTTGCATTTACTTGCATGTGTAACAAGTGTTGATATCTTTCTGGGGTTAAAAGGTTTCAAATGGAAACAGCAATGCTATGCTATCTGCCTTGTTTCTTTCCCAGTTGACTTGCTGGCCAATGTGTTTGATGTCTTAAGGGCCGACTTGAAAGATGAGAGGTCCAAGGAGCTTTTCCTAGAGTACAGGGCGACTGATATCATTCTACCCTTCCTGAAATCATCAAACATAGCAATCCTTGCTGGAGCTGTGGATGTGTTTCTACAGATGTCTATGGAATCAGGTAAATTCATCAAACATCCTTGTTGAAAGCAGTGTGACTAGCTGATCTATTTTATGCAGTGGCGTAGGAAGGTACTTTTGAGTGGGGGGGGGCTGAAGACTGATGGCCGGCCTGGGGGAGTGGTCTAAGGGGAGGCGGTGTCCCCCTCCCCTTTGGAATTTTTTTGCATTTCCAGGTGGCCTCAGATGCAATTTGGTGCAATATAGCATTCCGCCCCCCCATATTTTTCACTGGGGGGCTGGTGCCCCCCCAGCCCCCCCGGTTCCTACGCCCTTGATTTTATGAGAAATGTCAGTGACTCATTCCATGTTTTCTGACCAATGTGATAGGCTAATGGCTAACCTATATTCTGAGGAATGTTATTGGTGGTGAAACATTGATGAAATCTACCAGATTTAAATATTGGATTGTAACTATGGATAAAACCCCCCTTTGCTCCTAGAATTACCATTTTCTATGAAATCACTCGCACCTTTCAAGAAAAGAAGGATTTCTTACTAAGTTTGCTCTTGATCTCTTCCGGAAAGAACCATTTTAAATGTGTTTTTTGCACTTCTTCTTATCTTTTATCCTTCCAGTATATTTGCTTAAGTTTTTGGAAAGTTGCTGTAATGAAGGTTGGTTTCAGGCTTGCAGTCTTCTTCTCAAATCGACCTCTCTGGACTTGAAAATACTGGAAAAAATCAGCATTTTGTTGCAGAAGCTGTCAAAATTAAAGTAAGAATAAGTGATACTAATCTATTTTGTACCCAACATCTTGACGGTCCACAAACTATTGGGCATGACCCAAAAAGTGGATCGAAAAACTATTTTCAGTGGTTTGCAGACATGGGAAAATATTATCTACTGTGTTCAATAGATAAAGAAGACTTAACTTACTTTGTCTTTTATCCTCAAGTCGAAAGTCTGACCTAGCATTCATGAATTCTGAGCATCACTTCGTGGTAGGGGTCTGTTAGGTCATGGCTCAGTCATTGTAGAAGATCCTGGTGTGTGAACCTAAAGGTTCGCAGAATGCTGATCTAAAAGCCAACATACACTAAATGTTCATGTCTCATTACCTCTGCTTTGAACCTTGGTGAGGGCCAGCAGTAAGCAATAAATGGTTCCCTGGGTTGCAGATAGTGGTTGCTAGGGTGATTGGTAGTTGAAAGTGAGTGGTTGCCAGGGTGAGTTAGTTGTTAATAGTCAGTCACTGTTGCTGGGGTAGCCATGCAGTTTGCAGTAAGTGGTTGTCAGGGGGTTGTTTGCTTTAAGCAGTTGCAAGAGGTGGGATTGCAGTTAGGGGTTGCCAGGGTGATAATGCAGTTGGTAGCTAGATGGTTGCCAGGGTGAGCTTGCTGTTGTCAGTGGTTGCTGGGGTGAACATGCAGTCAGTGGTTGCTGTAGGGAACTTGCATTTAGCAGGTCCTCAGGTACCCACCCTTCCATGTGATGAAAAGCCTGTGAATTTATTTATTTCATCCATTGCCTTTTCAGAAACACGAGAAAGTTATTTGAGACATCAGGTCTGTCTCTTTTGATTCAGGAGATGTCTAGAGCCGGTCCATGCCAGGAGAATGCCTTCCTCTCCCTCAACTTGAAATCCATCCTATTTAATCTGAACATTACCAAGACAAGCTCCTCCTAGATAATGCTATGTGTTAGTGACATGAATATTCATTAAAAGAGTATGTATGTGATTGGTTTATCAAAGAATATATACAAGATGGCAGATTCAAGTAGAAATGTTTTCCACCTTAATTATCACAGTTAGTCATAAATGTAAGTGCATTTAAATGAACAATGATAGAAGAATAGACCTCCTATGCATCTATCTTTTACAAACAAGAACATTTCCTAGGATATTTGGGAGCAAGAGCCTTTTGAATATTCATATACAAAAGATATGAACCTCTTAGTTTATTGAAGATTAACACATAGAATGCAAGGATAAGGTTTCAACACATACAAGACATGCAACCAGAACACCACCTAGCAAGTCTTATGTAGTGTTAATGATGACGACAGATATACTTGATTACAGACCTTTAATGAGGTTTTAAACAACAAAACACAACCATCAAAACGAACCTAAGTATATAACATATAGAAGGCCGAATAATATATAGAAGGCCGTACAGGCCAAAAACACTTCTAAGATTAACAATATAATACAATATCATTACATCTTATACCGTCCATCACTCAAGCAATGAACAATGCTTGCAAATGTAAAAGTATCTGCCAACAATGACCAGACATAGCAAACATGTATATCATTAATTGCTGTAGAGTTGCTGGCATATATGTTTAATTCCTGATCAGCATCTGTTGGCTGCTGTCAAAACCAAATGTCAGAATTAGGACACCCTTAGCAACAGTTGTGCCCAGACTTAACCTTGCATAAGTGTATATCAAGTGAGGAGGTTTTCAATGTGGTGTAATATTATTAATGATTTACAGCAAGTCACTAATGAGCCTTAAGGGAATGTGTCCACTGATCCAATAAAAAGTATATCGCAATGATTTTGTGATTATTTCGTACTTATTAGGACGAAAAGAGACCATCAAGATATGTATAGGTTTGGCCATGTGTATTATGGAATGTATAATGAGGATTTAAGGAAGCAGTACACAAACTAATTACTCAACAGATGAAAGGTAATTCATTATTTGTTTTGCCTCTTGTGTGTATCTTTTCTTCTTTTTGATGCCGAATGTTTGAAGGTCATTTTAATGGAGATTAAATGGCAAATATATATCCTTTGTGAGATAATGAACAAATGAAGACAATGTTCAGATGTGTGATGTAGTGCTTGTGAAGTGGATTTTAACAAAGAAACTGTCTTGATGTAGAATAAATATGAAGTTCTTGCATTTTATCTTATATTATTCCTTCATATGTTTATTTGCAGTGTTTATTTGCAAGCACAGCCATGTTAAATATTTATAATATTATAGTAGTTCTTATTGGTTATTCATAAAAACAACTGTTTGTCAAAAACCTAAAAATTGCCGTCATTCATACTCAGCATTGTAAACACTCAGATTGTGTATCTGTGCCAAGTGTCACTCACAAGCATCTTCAGTCCGAAGGAGCAGATACTAGTTCTGCTCCCTTTGGATAGATGACTGACAAAGTACCCATCTCTTACCCTGTCACTTGCCCTTACTCCTCTCTCATGTCTCCTATACTCCTCCTTCTCCTCCCCATACGTCCTACCTTTATAACAAACTCCTACGTACCTGCCACTGTGTACCTCCCTTCCACAGTATTCCTCCCTCCCATCTCATTCTCCTTCCTCCCTGCCCTCATACTCCTCCCTCCCTGCCCCACACTCTTCCCTCCCTTCCACCATATTCCTCCTCCCATCTCATTCTCCTTCCTCCCTGCCCTCATACTCCTCCCTCCCTGCCCCACAATCCTTCCTCCTTTCCACCATATCACTCCCTCCCACCCCATTCTCCTTCCTCCCTGCCCTCATACTCCTCCCTCCCTGCCCCACACTCTTCCCTCCCTTCCACCATATTCCTCCTCCCATCTCATTCTCCTTCCTCCCTGCCCTCATACTCCTCCCTCCCTGCCCCACAATCCTTCCTCCTTTCCACCCTATTCCTCCCTTCCATCCCATTCTCCTTCCTCCCTGCCCACATTCTCCTCCCTCCCTGCCCCACACTCCTCCCTCCCTTCCACCATATTCCTCCCATCCCATTCTCCTTCCTCCCTGCCCTCATACTCCTCACTCCCTGCCCCACAATCCTCCCTGTCTTCCACCATATCCCTCCCTGCCCCACAATCCTTCCTCCTTTCCACCATATCACTCCCTCCCACCCCATTCTCCTTCCTCCCTGCCCACATTCTCCTCCTCCCTGCCCCACACTCCTCCCTCCCTTCCACCATATTCCTCCCATCCCATTCTCCTTCCTCCCTGCCCTCATACTCCTCACTCCCTGCCCCACAATCCTCCCTGTCTTCCACCATATCCCTCCCTGCCCCACAATCCTTCCTCCTTTCCACCATATCACTCCCTCCCACCCCATTCTCCTTCCTCCCTGCCCACATTCTCCTCCCTCCCTGCCCCACACTCCTCCCTCCCTTCCACCATATTCCTCCCATTCTCCTTCCTCCCTGCCCTCATACTCCTCACTCCCTGCCCCACAATCCTCCCTGTCTTCCACCATATCCCTCCCTGCCCCACAATCCTTCCTCCTTTCCACCATATCACTCCCTCCCACCCCATTCTCCTTCCTCCCTGCCCACATTCTCCTTCCTCCCTGCCCTCATACTCCTCCCTCCCTGCCCCACACTCCTCCCTTCCTTCCACCATATTCCTCCCTTCCACCATATTCCTCCCTCCCACCCCATTCTCCTACCTCCCTGCCCACCATCCCACAATTTTCACACAAACCCCCTCCCTGACCCCCCCCCCCCCCACTATAATTCTTCCTCTGGGGAACCAACATATTCAGTATCTATCATTGTTTGTACTATATTTTTGAATTGACGAAAGTATATAAGTGTTTTGTGACAGTGAGCGACGTTACTGAAATGAACCAGGTTGGGAGTGAATGATGCTGATCAAGTTCTTTAGAGTTTGAAATAGTCACTGATAGTTTATACCTTCTTGTTCTGCCTGCTCAAATATTAGCAAATTACTATTGTAAAACTTGTGCAACGAAAGCTGTGTCTTTGAAGTAATAGCCCGACTGAACGTACACGGGTAATTAATTATTTTATTATAGTTAACATGTAGCCCATTACGTATTGATCATCTATAGGTTTACTTAGTCTCACAAAGACTGCCATCAAACCAGTAATCCTGACAGTACATCAGTTTGAGTTTAAGTTCGTCAACGCAAAGCCACAGTAGTAAATTTTCTAGGTACGCACTCCCAGTCGGGACAATTTTATTGTCAGTACGAGCAGTATGAATATCATGTTTCTATCAGATCAAGGTCAGGAACTGTTTGTACTCTCAATACCAGCTCTTTGAGAGCATGATATTGGAGTTCAGTTTAGAGAGGTATTAGCATTAAGAAATTGTCCCAACTGGCTGATACGCATTTTGTGCTCATGAATATTTAACACCAACGTCTGTACCCCTTCTCTCTCCCCAGTCCGTGGCTACTCCGTGTGTATATCGGCGCTATGGCAAGTGAACTACAAACGTAGTGGCAGGCCCAGCATATTAAAATAGTCCGATGGGCGGGGCCCTAAGGTCAAGGGCGTAGGAACCGGGGGCGCCAGTCCCCCCAGTGAAAAATATGGGGGCGGAAGTATCGTTCCGCCCCCCCCCCCGCTCCGCAAGTCAGAAAACCCCTTTTTCATTTCCAAATGAGAAAAAAAAACCTCATTTGAAGCACCAAATTGCATCTAAGGCCAGGTGAAAATACAAAATTCTTTACAAAATGGAGTGGGTGTTGAAGTGTGCTATATTGCACCAAATTGCATCTGAGGCCACCTGGAAATGCAAAAAAATTCCAAAGGGGAGGGGGACCCCTCCCCTTAGACCCCTCCCCCAGGCCGGCCATCAGTCTTCAGCCCCCCCCCCTACTCAAAAGTACCTTCTACGCCACTGCCTAAGGTCATTGAAGTCGAGTCGCACGTAGATGGACGTGAGTGGGCCCTGCCCCTCCTCTGGGAAAGTTTCAAATTTTGGACGTGAAATTGAGCATTATGTGGCTCATTTAGGCTATAAGTAATGTGCACACGAAAGGTTGTGATAATAACTAATTTGTGTGTGTGTGTGGTTAGCGCCTGGTACACAGTTTGTCCAATGCTGACATTTGCAAAGAGTAGGCTAAATGCGTAAAGTGAAGAGAACAACGGAAGTGTCATCCTCAGTACGAATAGCAAAAGTCACCAAGGGATATATCAGTTAGCATTTAATAACACTTTTATCTGATGAGCGGGTTTGATAATAGGGTCGACACAGTCTTGCAATTAGCAAAGCGAAATAAATTATCATATTGGTTAAACGTAATTGATCAAATACAACTCTCATAATCACTATTTGTCTTAATATCAGACTTCGACACCATTATGTTGACGTATGAGTTATTAAGTGCAGTGAGAAATCAATCATACAGCCTCCTTATCACGTAGAAAGAACGAAGGAAAAAAGCTAACAATATCGATGGAAGATTTTAAGTTGAAACCAAGGGCGTAGGAACCGGGGGGCTGGTGTGGCGCCAGCCCCCCCCCCCCCAGTGAAAAATGTGAAGGGCGGAAGTATCATTCCGCCCCCCCCCCCCCCCGCTTCGCAAGTCAGAAAACCCCTTTTTCATTTCCAAATGAGAAAAAAAATCTCATTTGGAGTACCAAATTGCATCTAAGGCCAGGTGAAAATACAATTAAGTTTACAAAATGGAGTGAGTGTTGAAGTGCGCTATATTGCACCAAATTGCATCTGAGGCCACCTGGAAATGCAAAAAAAGTCTAAGGGGAGGGGGCACCCCCTCCCCTTAGACCCCCCGCCAGGCCGGCCATCAGTCTTCAGCCCCCCCCCCTCACTCAAAAGTACCTTCCTACGCCACTGTTAAGTTCCATACAGTACATCCTCATGAGAAGTATATATGGTAGCGGATGAAAACCCACCAGCAGGTTGATTATCTGCTATACAGTATCATGTCTCTTCCCGATTAGTTTAAGCTTCCGCTCCACCCCCCCCCCCCCACCCCACCCCCATTCTCATAATATAACAATGATTGCGTTTCATTCAGGATTAATTGTGGTATCTTATGACTGTCGTTCTAGCAACGATAATATAATCAGTCATTTCACTTTTATGAAGATTGAGGACGATTATTTCGGTGGCACGAATAGATCTAGCAGCAGTTATTAGTTTGAATGATGTAAACATGTAGTCGAATAATTGAATTAATTCCAGACAAACGACCTACCTAATAGCTTTATCTTCAGATCATCTTTCAAACCTGAAACAGAAGAAATATATAAGTTGTAGTAGTTCAAAATTATCCTATAAATATATAATCTTATGATACATGAGAACAATTTGTTAGAATAAGGTCCGAGTCAAACATGTTCGTCATTTATACCGATATTCATTTTTTTTTTTTTTTTTTTTTTTTGGAAATCAATAACAACGAATGTTACATCTTGCTTTCAGAGTAATAATCATGTCAAATATGAGATAAATTACATGTTTACTCATTTATAATAAAAACTATATATACATTATAAGGAAAGAGTCGACTACATTGTCTTCCCTGTTTACATTCAAGATTCAAAGTCGCCACAAAGATAAGGACTGAATCAATTATTCCATATCTGTAATTAGTGTTATATATATACAGTGGTGATGATAATACAATGATAATGCTCGGCTGTGAGGTAGCATCTTGTGCCTTACACGAGTCTATCATTGTAACTGTGTGTATGTCTCTCGGTGGGTACGGTTTACCTGGCAGAAGGCATGACGATATAATCACAAATTATAGTGTGTGAAGTGACTGGGGCCAGTGCGCCCTTGGGGCGGAAATAACAACTTCAGGTTATTTAAACCGGGAGTCTCCCGGTTTATAAAGGCAATCTCACGGTCTCCATGTTAATGTGCTAATTTCTAGACAAAGTTTGAGTTATATATTGATAGATATTTGTTATAAGGTCTACGTAGACCTTCATTTTCTGCAAAATAGAAGCTAATAGAACAGACCAGAATCTATAAGGGAACTGACTGTACACTAGTGTCTAATTACCGACGGTAGCAAGATGTGTGTGTATTTTCTGGGATCGATGGTAGTGTTTAACCCTTCTGTTACACCTCATTCGAAACTAGGTCAAATTACCGGCATTAGACGTTTCTTTTTGCGCGAGTCTTCACACCCTTTAACATCCATTTCTATGTTATTATAAAAGGATCACTGGCGAAGGTAATATGCATATGGAGGTTGTATGAACTTAATAAGAACACTGTTACGTTGAGAATGCATATGTTGGAGTTAGTTTGTCTTCCCCACGTTGCGAAAACTAGCGTATCTTGTAAACCTTTCACTCAAGTCGTATCTGGCTCGAATCAGAGTAGTAAAATACGTCTCTGACTGGAGTTATGCTACAGCGCCATCTATTCTGACAGTTTTATTGCGTTCAATAACCATAGCAGGACCATACACTAAGAGACATCACATGGGAGGAACTTTGGTCTTTTGCTTAATTTTAAGAAGGTATGACGTCACTGTTCATGGTAGTTTATACTTATGCACGATGCAACTATTAGTACCAAGGTGTAAGCTGTACGGCTGTACGTAGACTTGTATATTGCACAGAGGTCCTGCCATGCCTTCTGAGTCACGTACTTCATAAAGAAATCGCAAGACATGTGAAGTGAACCAGTATGGTATAGTGTGCGAGTCCACTGTAACGCAAATTCTTAAGAAAACTTATAGGTGTTTATTAATTCTTACATTAACACACATCCTCCAATACATTTAGTAACTACGAGTTAGAATATAAGATATTGCACTGGAAAATGAATTAATCGTACAAAGGGATAAATTCATCTTCAGGTTCCATATTTTCTAAGTTGAAAGGTCATATTTTATGAATCTCAAGAAGAATAGAACCCATATCAGTATTTCTTTATGATAATATCAACGAGAAGTCTAAAACTAACCACCTCGTCCCTTGTTTCTATAGGGTTTCTGCTAACCTCTAACTTGAATATTACCTACATGCGTTACCTCCAAGTTACCTCGAACCCGTGGTCATCCGTGGGCCATAAACAACGACGATGTTATCTCCTATGATATACTAGTTACCTGTAGGTTACGATTAGAGTATCTCAAACTAAGGAATATCTTTAAAATGATGGAATATATTCAAATTTAATAACTTAATAAAACTGTAATGTACTATGTAGTGACCAGATATGAAGTGAACTAAATATAAACCGTACAACCACCCCTCAATACACCCACCCCCCTTTTTTTTTTTGAAACATTTTTTGGAGAGATTTCTCTCTCTCTCTTCAAATAGTGAAATCCATCAAAGGCACTCAAACAAACAAATGCCTTACAGGTACCCATGCGTCTCATTATAGGGCTGTCTGTCCCCCAGGATACCAATGTGTAGTTTGTAGTCGAGTTTAACTATTGCATTTTAGTCTCAGAAGAATCAAATTATGCAAATCTAGTTCACGTGACAGTCTTCACGATCCGAGGACAGCTGCAATTGCCAAATATTGACCTCAACTGACCATTTTGACAAATTTCATCACATATTGGTGTATGTTACCAGCAAAGACAAGATGACAAAATATCCTCGTTTTGATGAATTTTGATTCCGAGTCGTCAGAGCAAGTCGTCACCGGGCAAAGAGTGAGAGAGGTGGAGAGAGAAAGAGAGGTGGAGAGAGATGGATGTTTAACTGTAGAAGCATCATAAGAATATGGAATTAGAGAAATTGAATACGGAGAAATAGAGCGTGATATATAGCTCTGTATAATGAGAAGAAAATACGTTGTGACGTGTTGGCTGGTCAAGCGTATGTATCTTTGAATACAGATACCCTCTATATGATCTAGATAATTGCATTCTATAATTGGGAGCCGTGACTAAACAAAGGAAGGGTGTTCGCGTGAAAATCGGTCAGAGGTGTTCGATCCTTTAATCAGTGCGAAAATGATTGATATACTGGAAGCCGGAAAGAATACAAAATAGTTTTATTTGTCATCATATAATTTATTTGTTTCATTTTCTTGTAACTGAAGTTTAACGAGAATTGATAAGACAAGGATGTGATCAATGATTTATCAAGATCAATTCATAACAGACTCTATGAGACCTCGATTGAGTTTTTCAGCATTCAGTAATTGAAAGTTGTAATAATTTAGGGCCAGTCATCGGAACTGGAGTGGTGTGAGCAAGGGCGTAGGAACCGGGGGGGCTGGGGGGCGCCAGCCCCCCAGTGAAAAATGTGGAGGGGCGGGAAGTATCATTCCGCCCCCCCCCCCCCCCGCTTCGCAAGTCAGAAAACCCCTTTTTCATTTCCAAATGAGAAAAAAAATCTCATTTGGAGCACCAAATTGCATCTAAGGCCTGGTGAAAATACAAACTTAAGTTTACAAAATGGAGTGGGTGTTGAAGTGTGCTATATTGCACCAAATTGCATCTGAGGCTACCTGGAAATGCAAAAAATTCCAATGGGGAGGGGGACACCCCTCCCCTTAGACCCCTCCCCCAGGCCGGCCATCAGTCTTCAGCCCCCCCCCCCCACTCAAAAGTACCTTCCTACGCCACTGGGTGTGAGCAGGGGGTATCCCCTCCTCTCTCCCCACCGAGTTTTGTGAATAAAAAACTGAAATGTGCCCATTTTCATTTTGTTTTGCCCTCTCAAATCAAATTCCCATGTGCTACTGCCCCTCCCCCCCCCCCGATTAGATGTAGTGCTGGGATTGGTGTCAATCTAGGTTACTCTTACTCAAATACTACAATTAATAGTTACACGTGGTAAGCAAAGTGAATGCATTTCTTGAATTAAAAATTGTATCACAAATCCCGAAATGTAGACTATTCGTGATAGTTTATCGAATGTATTACTTGGTGTATGGATGGAGGTGCCGGGGGGGGGGGGGGGTTAGGGATGGTCGGTTTCATTGTATCAGTCCTTCTTTATAGCAATTAGTCTTAATATGGAGAACCAATTGGACCTCCACCCAAAATACGATGTGTACCAGTGTGGTATTTTATAGGTTCTCTATACACATTCACACACACACACACATATATATATATACACTCTTGTTTATCAGTGAAAGTGTAGAATTAGCTTTCTGATATAGTGTTCACCACACGTATATTATCACCATGTCTTTCTTTCTTTCTTAGTCTGCTGTTGTTTTATTCGTCCATAAATAAATCATTTCCTTACATTCGAAATGTGTCTTTGCTAATTGTAATAGTTTAATGAATGCGACATAATCTAATTCATTTGTTGGTCGTGCCCCGGAAAATAAAATAAGAAGTGATTAAGTTTCAATTATTATATCAGTAACAAAACTTGACCTGCGGAGTTGCATGTTCCTGATTCAGCGACCCGATGGAAAATTATTACTTTTGTTAAAATTTTCGGAAAACTCAAATTTCTCTAAAAAGAAGAAGAGAAAACCCTACAGCCCTTGCTATTGTCACAGGAGTAACCAGCCCTTTACATCAGGGGGCGGGGGCGGGGGAGGGGGAGCTGAGGAAGGCTGGCAACAAGATTGGAGCAGGCATGTTTCAGTTTTACATTTATTCCAGTACAATGATTAATTACAAGCAACGTATAAATAGAAGGTATGTTAATAGAAGGAAATGAAATAAAACAAATTAATAAAGTGAGGTCATGGTAAAAAATAATTGTAAGAAAACATGAAACAAACGAAATGAATTGATGAGAAGGGGGACAAGTTTCTACAGTCCCGGGGCTACGGGGGTAAATTAGGGTGCTCGGGAATTATATGGAGGGGTTCTCGGAAAGATATGGATACTAAAAAATCTCTCTCGTGATACATAGTTCTATATAAAAGTTAGAGGGCCTGACATTTTTATCCTACCAGCTAGGATCGCAACGTCAGGCCCTTTAACTTTTATGTACTTATCTGCTCGGGCTTTTTGTGGTATATTGAATTTCTTTCCTTTTGTGGAGTTAATTACAGAAGCTTAAAAGTGCCATCAACATAAGAAAACTTTGCCCCAATAAGTCAACATTTTGCAGTAAATTGTTTAGATGACAAGATAATATGTTATCAAAATCAGAAACATGTTGGATTGCTCTGTGGCTTTTACTGAGCAATTAAAACATTTTCTGCAAAATGTTTAATTGACAACTTATCATATCTCGCCAATTCAACATTTTTCTGAGTAAAGTTGGAGACCCGAGAAATAAAGGGTAATATACTTCAGGAAGAAATGAAGACATGAAGAATTTAAAGGGGCCCGGTGACATAACTGTTCGGGCCTTCGGATTATCCTCGATGATGCCACTGAGAAATACGTGTATCCACAAAACAAAGTTACCTTTGCACTAATAAAAGTGTTAACTCTCACAATCCTCACATATCAATGAATAAGATAAACAATGATATAAATACGAAACTTTTATTTTGACATTAAAAGCGTCTTAAATGTTTGACTTTTAACCAACACTGAGTAATAATATACATCCAACCAATTCTTGGAATTAACATTTTGCTCTACGAAATTGATTTGTCATGTTTTACTGAGAAACCTGTGTACAGAAATGATTGGATGCCTTTTAACACTGTCTGGTTAAACTTGTTCTGCTTGCGTAGGCTGCAAAACATGACACTGATCTTGTTATTATTACTATATCTGGAATAAATTTATTTATCAATTGAAATACAAGAAGAAAAACATCTCATACTCTTCTAACGGAAACTAAAATGAAGTTGTTTACGCAATAATTTTCTCTATTTTTCAGTTATGAGATTGTATTAAGCGGTATCAATCGAACACTTTTAAAGTGGTTGTCGAAAACCATCAACCTTGTTTCGACATTAATGACGTCATCTGGATCGGCGTTGGTAATGGTTGTACAATCTAACCACAACTTTTACTTTATGCGTGGAAGCTGTAGTGCTGCATGTAGACATTAAAAGTACGGAGATACTGGATCCAGACTTTAATGTTCCATTCAAGCTCTGCAGTATTATTTGACTGCGTGAAAACACATGACTACAAATTAATCGGCCATTGAATTTCTTCTGCCGATATATGTAATGATTTAATTTTAATGTAAAACATTTAGCTTTAATAATTTGAGTTTGAGTATATTTCCACAACAATAAGAGAGGAGTAGTACAGAGTCAAGATAAAACAAGGTGGTGGAGGAGGACTGATGAAGCATTATCTTGTACGAGCGGTCCCCCTTAAACAAGTTAAACAATGCAGATATACGCAATACAACAATAGAGGAAAAGAACAAAGGCAAAACAATAGGTAATTAACAACTTACAAGCAATAATGATTAAAAAAAAATACAAAGAGAACATTTGAAATACTCATTAAAATACATGTAACTTTAGGGTCACTAATATCGACGACTGATTGTAGATTAACATCTGACGCTCATTTACATCACTTCCCCCTCACCTCATCGTCAAACAGGTCCTATCCTCAACTCCCACCCCCCCCCCCCCTTAATCCATCATCGTGATCCAGTTTAGGTCATTAAAATCATAGCACCTCATGATTGTCCATTGATGACACCTATACTCATCAGTCTCATTAAACCTTTCCCTAGGTGCAATCGTATCCTCCATGCTAACCCCCCCCACCCCACCCGCTCCCCCTCCCCCCCTCCAACGGCTCATGACTACACTTTCGGTGATGAAAGAACCCCATTCCGACTTTCTCACCGATGCTCCTTTCGTGGTCCTTTTCTAGAGGAAGATATTAGCCCATGTCAACACCCTCATTTTCACAGAAAATATGTTTCGATATTTGGACGGAGAAACTCGGGATCCCACTAAGGTACATTTCTATAATGTAACTACTGATGTCTATTTCTGTCTTCGAATTTCCCTCGCGGCGTGGTTCCATTTTTTTTTTAACCATGCAGCCTTGGGCATTCGTTTGCCACTATAAATAAGCCTTTCCAAATCCCAGACATCAAGTTCAATAATTGAATTTTAATAATAACTTCCAAATAAAATAATAGTGATACGTTTAACTATACAGTTCTTTATATTTTCGCGCTGTTAATCACAAACACGTGTCGGACAGTTGTAGCATATTGTCCCGATTAATCTGTAGAAACGGAAGACTCAATCAGACCTATTGACTTAAGGACATCTTTAATTTCGAGTCAGTCTTCAGAATTGACCGAGGTGCTAAGTTCTAACTTCCCGTGTGCGTCCCTTTCCCTACAGAGTATTCCCGGGAGTTTGTAACGTGTAAGAGCACAGTCGCGCAATGTTTACGTTAAGTACTATACTATAGTGCCTATATAGCCGCTTCTTAATTTGAAATTAATATCATGTGAAAATCTTTCATTTGTAACAGGAAAGCTGGATTGTCGAAATTAATTTAGTAGAGAGGAAACAAAAGGGATACAACAATCATTGATAATTTCTTTGACTGGTTGCAACTGTGTTTGATTCTCCCATTGAAAGCTTTCCTCCAACCCATGAGCTTACTTGATGGGGAAGTATCAAATTTAGGATGTAATTTATTCCAGAGACGTTGCAATATTTTAGGATTACAAACTGAATATAGATGATGATGATGATGAAGAAGATGATGGCAAATAAAGAAAAAGCACGTTTTCGTTCATGACGTGCTCACAGTTAGAAATGTGGTTGAGATGCAAAGAATTGGCATAGACCTATGCGTAATTCAAATTACGGCGAACAGTGAAAGGATCAGGGAACCCTGTCCAAAAATATGAGCCATTATGGTACAAGGATCTGACAAAACAAAAACGACTGGACAACAAGACTATATTACGGAAAAAATAAATAAAGCAGAAAGTAGTAGAAGTATCTGGTTTAGTTTAATTGACAGTTTAACTTACAATATTTTGCTACAAGAATTGACTTTTTTATTCACCTCCCATACCCCACCCCACCCCACCCCCTCTCCAACACTTACTAACAATGCCTCATGTGATATTCTTATCACTGACATTATTTCTTTATTTTCTTAAATTTCATATTACTTGAGATTTTTTAAAAGTCTTGTTGTATAATAAAGTGGTTAGAATGGACAAAACAAAAACGACTGGATAACAAGACTATATAAAGGCAAAAATAACTAAAGCAGAAAGTAGTAGAAGTATCTGCTTTAGTTTTGAATTGACAGTTTAACCTAGAATATTTTGCTTCAAGAATTGACTTTTTTTTATTCACCTCCCTTCCCCCACCCGCTCTCCAACACTTACTAACAATGCCTCATGTGATATTCTTATCACTGACATTATTGTTTTTTCCCCTTAAATTTCATATTAATTGAGACAATTTAATAGTCTTGTTTTATAATAAAGTGGTTAGAATGAAAAAGAAAAACAGTGAACAAGTGTGCATTAATGTTGTAAGATCATCAACACACCGTCCTTAGTCGAATTTTCAAATATAGCTAGATTAACATTTTATTCCTGTCTAAAGACAATTGCATATCGATGATAGAAAGAGCAATTTTTTGTAAACATTAAATAGAGTCCATGTGTCCTGACCATCAAGGAAAAACAAAAAGAGGTGGGATGGGGTGGGTGGGGTGGGGTGGGGTGGGGTGGGTGGGGTGGGGTGGGTTAGTACGTGTGCACCGATGATGAGATATCTTCAGCACATCAACTTAATACATTTTATATTTCAAAGCTAAGATGAAAGAATTGCTTCTCTATATATGTAGACATTTCCACGACACTTGATAAGTCAATACACATAGAAAGGACCCACCCACCCCCCCCCCAAAAAACACCCCTACCGCCCCCAAAGTTTAGCACTTTAAACCTGCCTATGAATTTTCAAAAGTACTTTTCTCATGGTGATATCAGCATAAATGAATACTATGTAGTCTCGGAAGAGAGTGAAATGAACAAACAACGATATAATTATTTACCGGTAAGTATAATAAGTATATTCTTGGCCGTGATACGAAATGACAATTTTGACATTTTCTGGCATGGAAGATATCACTAGTTTTATCTTTGACACAGTTTGACTTTTTCATGACTCTAGAACTGAAAGTTTGGGTAAGCTGTTGTTTGTTTTAATATATTTACGTGCTACCCCTCCCCCCCCCCCCTTCCCTCTCCGTTTTGTGAAAACCTTCAAAAGTGGCCCTTTTCACAAACTAGAATAGCCCCCTTTCTATTAATGAAAAGCACCTTCTTTTTTTTCTTTTGTGACAACAAAGGTGACCTGTTGTTATTTGTAAAGTGCCCCTTTGTTGACAAATTAAGAGAATTGTAATTAGAAAGTGTCACCTTAGAAACAAAACTAAATCTTACATTGTGTCGTTTTATTGGAAACACTTCAAATACCTGAATTTGTGCTCCAGAATACACAGAGGGGGTCCATTTTGTCGGAACTATTTGAGATGATTTTGTGGTTTGCCCCCTGAAATCATATTCACAGATTCCGCTAACCTTCGGAGCTAGTGCCCCTTCCCCCCCCCCATCCCCTCAGGTTGACCCCTTACGCCGCCCCGATCTATACCACTGATGGCATATCACACAATGCAGTGCACATGCAATTCCTGGCGTAGAGCTATTTGGTGTTCACTTTGACACAAATCCGTACACTGCGCTTCCTTTTTCAACATCCATCCTCAGGATTTCATTTATTCACTGTCTTTGCATCATCCGTTTCTGATTTGCAATACTTTTCTGAAGCCCTCTGCATTCGTCTAATGATTAAAAGTCGCTGATAAAATGTATAGGTGTTGATTATGTTTCATATTTTAGTGTCTTTAGATAACTTGGGGTTTTCCACTACTTAGACGGTTTAAATTTATCGTCCATTTTATGTATCACGCTGCGTAAAGGAAATCATATTTCTTACTACCTGCTAAAATGAAATAAACCATACCCGCAAGTTGGCAACTCCAAAATAAAATATGGTCAACTCTCGTTTAACGATAACTTAACACATTTTTGTCACTGCAAAATGTATATTTATATATACATATATATAAATAACAGTCTAACCGCTGAATTAGCGAAGGTCTCCTATACATCTGTTTATAACCATGAATTTAATATTTAATTCGATCAACGTTTATTATCTATTTCTGGAATTCAATGTTTGGTCTTGATATCAGTTTCGACTTGTGTCCTATTTCGCAACCACATCATTTAAAGTAGCGTTCCATGTGTGTGTATGTTTGAAATTATGGGAGCACAACACAGAGTGTTGATCATAAAACTACATTGAGCTTTAAATTTGCTTATTAATGTTTGTTATCACTAAGCGTTTCGAAAAGAAGAAATTTAACATACGGTTATTTACTTACAGGCTTAAGCAAACAGTAGAGGCCTTCTATTTCTACGTAGGCCTGTATGACGAAATAAGGGGCGGGATGTTGCCTTGGCAACGTAACGTTACCCTATACGGCAAGGTCTGGTTACAAAACACACTTTGAGTGTGTTACATTAATGTCGTTTGTTTTGACTTTGTTTTGTTTTTTCAAGAGAGTATACTTTTGTTTCTTAAAATGAATCTCTAGATACAACGCAAAGCGGAGGCAATTTTTGAGGCGAACGTTGTTATTATGATCATGTGATTTGGTTATTTGAAAATGATCTTTCTCTTAAAGAGAGATAGACGGCCAATTTGGAAGCCAGTTAGTAACACAAAAATAACCATGTTTGTCGAGGACGAAAAAAAGAAAACCAAAATGTGACGTCATGGGAGCAGACGTGTTGGGTTGATCGGCTAGATTAGATCGTATGATGATGTAAAGGAGGGGAGGGGAATGTCGAGATTACGTCATATGAATTCTATAGTGGGTAGAGTCTCTCGATTACGTCGTATGAATATGTTAGTGGTACGGTTTGCGTCTAGGTAACGTACTAAGAAGGTAAAGCATATTGTCTAAATTACGTCATACGACGTTAAATTGTAGTAAGGGAAGTGTTAATGCATGAGCTGCATTGCATCAATTTCTGGTAGATATATACTCATCTATCGGGAAAATAGTTGAGAATGTAAGGGTGATGAGACCCTTACTTTTCTTGTTCTTAAATGAACTGACAAAAACTGCTGGTGCCTTAAAGTCCCAAATATCTCTTTTACGTACTCCCGTACTATTAACGTAAATCTACCTTCCTGAGTCATTAAAGCTCCCTTCTTTCGCATATGTTATATATGCTTAAAGATGACCAGGAGCCGAAAATCGTTACCTAACGTTTTAATCCAATTCCTCCATTTGTCAGCCTAACCCGTATACCACCAGGACACGCCAATACAGCTACGTAAACCTACCATACCTCTCTGAGTCTTTTGTTCATCTACATATCTAGTCTCTCTGACAAATGGCATGTAACTTCCCCCATATACTTACCGTTGCTCGAATTGTGTATTTTTGTTTCTTCTTTTGTATACTGTAAAAATACTCATTTAAATGTAATTCATTTTGTTTCTCGTCAGCCCAGAAGTCTCGTACTTTACCTGCCTCGCTGACAGTCACCCAGCGGGGGCAGGGGTCATTGCGACTTATGGCTCCACCGTGGTTGTTGTAGGCTTTGTCGTTTAAGTCGGGGTACGAGGAGTACCACCCGGGTGCGAACGGCACGCGATAGATAACCAAGCTGTCGCGTGCCTTTCAAGATCTGAACTTGATGGAGAACATGAACTGTTGGCGTCTTTAAATGTGACAAGTCTGTTTGTATTGCTATAAAACTTAATCTCATGAAGCGGGTGGCCATCATTCCCAGTAACACACGTTTCAAAATCACTCACTAGTTGTAAATGTATAATCTGTCTGTATGAGGATTGGATTGTGACGTTTGCAATTGTAGGTCTGTATAGCCAAATGGTGTATGAGCCTGCAAATAAATATCTATCCAAATGAATGTGTTTTTAATAGGCATGCATGGACGTGATATGAGACTATACAAGGAAAGAAAAAAACACACTGGATGCCATTTTGAAAGGGCATTAACATTGGGAAGAGAAAAGGAAAATATATCAAAACCTTTTCAATGCAGCTAGGATATTGAATGAAAGTTTTATCAAAGGATTTTAAAAGACCTGTACAAAGCAATAGCATGGGCAAAGGGCGTGGAACATGCCCTTCACTCCCCCCCCCCCCTTCCCACCACCACCATCAGGCAGACGAGGACTTTTCCAAATTCAACAGTATTTATTAGCACAATCTTCCGTTCAGTTAAACCTATACTTATGTGACCTAATGTGTAATCTGAATAGGCCTATGCCTCAGAATATACCATTTGGCCTCTAAAATTGAGGATGGCGTCCAGGCCCCCCCCCACCCACCTACCCCTACTTGTCACATTCGAAAACCCCACAGCCACGCATTCTCCCCCTCCCCTGCAACCTAGCCTACATAAAGATTCATGCTTAATCCTTATCCAGTCGAGGAAATTTGGCCCCACCTTCCAGCTCCAAATCCTATCCACGTCACTAGATGTTATTGTTACGGCCACCATAACCCTAATTAAGTTTCCCCAAGAGATGAGAATGTTGAGAAATGTTTCTTGTGAACTACGTTAGTCTGTGCAGCTTTGTTGTAAATAATATAATTAACATAAAGATGATATCTTCATTAGCCTTATGTGGTCCATAATTATCGCTAATTAATTCAACTTCACCTACGACAAGACATGGAGCCCTCCAGAAATGTTGTGGAGGGGGGGGGGGGGAGAGGAAGGTTGCAACTATATTCACTTCCCGGTGGCGCTCAAATCTTGGTCGGGTCATGCCAAAGACACTCAAATGGGACCTTTTCTCGCCTCCTCGCTTGGAAAAAGGTTGATGATGTATTACCTTACCTTAACCTTAATTCTCTCTGCGCCAGTAGTCGCATAAGGCATGTTTTGGATCTGATAGTATGATGGGCAGTACGGTGTACAATCTTACTATAGTATAGTCCCGGGGACTTGAAAACGATAATTTGTGGTGAATCAGGAGAAATTAGTTCTTGTGAATAGCACCGAAACAATGACTTGCACAAAGGTTCATAAAGGTTCAGCAAATGAATATATAAAGATTACATAAAAGAGCCTACCAATAAATCTGGATTCTTATATGTATAATGTAACCACTGTCAAGGTGATATTTCAATACCAAGCATTATGCCCAATTATTCGTGAAGGTGACGGCATAGCGTAATAAAACAAGTATGGCGTGACCAGCGAAGAAGGCGATGCGAAGACAAATATCCACTGAATTAGACCTATTTTCGAACAATGCTAGCCCCCTTTGGTAACATATTTTGCCTTACTCTAGAATTCAATCATGATGCTAACCAACTCGATATCACTTGTGAATCCTAAAGCCGGGTTCCGAAATAGATGCACTCGAAATGCACCCAAGCATCCTACATTTTACCAAAATAAGTTTACCATAATAATCAAAGGGGAGACCAAACCCCTCCAACATAGTAAACCCCCTCCCCCATGACAACGAAACATTCGAAATTCTTCAACAATTTGTTCATCTTCTCAAGGGGAGGGGTAAAAAACCCTTCCCTAATACCCGTTCCCGGGCGACATACTATCGTCACCCCCCCCCCCCCCGCACACACACACACACATACATAAATGGTGATTGCGCTCCTGTCAGGTTACTTTGATGGTCTACAGCCAAATATGAAACATTTTAAGGCAACCATATGGGTAATTTCGTTATGAAAAAAAGTAAATACCAATTATGATATACTTTTATTTAGTGTACTAAGCGGAAACGACCAGTGTGGGGTTCTGAGGTAACAGTGAGGTAACAGTGAAATAAATTAGATACACTAGGCTTCATTTTCTTGGACTTGTTGTTGGTCTCGATTCGAGACCTTGAATCTTGAAGGTTCAAGTCTCAGTCCGAGTCGTTCACCTCTTAGTTCGAATCCTCCTAAATGGGCTCGATTCCTAGTTATGACTCGAATCCTGCTAAACGTCGCCACCGTACCCGTTCGCATGCATCTGTGTAATTGTAGTAGTGTCTTCCTTATATTTATCAGTCAAGTTTGCGCCAACAAAATCTTTTGCTGTGGAGGATAAGAAGATTGAAAAGAAGAAGAAGGAGAAGAAGAAGAAGAAGAAGAAAAAGAAGACGACGACGCAAAAGGTACTTATCGCCGCTTGACAATAAATAAAAGCGAAAATATTGCAAAATTATTTGTCTTTATAACTTGATACGTGTGTCAATAAATATGATATCTTCTAAAGATTTTAAGTTAGTCGATAACTGAGCTTGTTTATAAATCAATAAACTCCATTAATGTCAAATAGACCAAGAACGGCCACTTCCGTCTGTCAGGTGCACAAGACAAAGTAATAATAATAATAATGATTCTTTTATTGCCATTCTCGGAGGCTGTCATCTGTATTTTCAATTCATTGCTTGAATCAAACATATTACAATTCTATGCCAGCTTTGTATAAATATATTTTGAACAAATGCATCGGTAACAGCCGTATAGTGTTTTTAAGTTATAGATTTTGTTTTAAGCGCGTTCCACCCCTCCCCCCCCCCTCCCCCTCCATCTCTCTCTCTATCGCTGAATCTCTCTAATGAAGTCTTACTTTTATATTTTATGAATGTGGCATTGTATTTTCTTAAAGTTTATTGAGTGTAAATTGAGGGTTTCAAGGATTATTGCGATTGCCATTAACAAACAACGCTTTTTACGAACAATGATTTGTATTACAGATACTCTATACGTGTATTTACACATATATGTATCATAGTCTGACTATACTTCGATCGTAATATAGATCTGCTTTCGCTTCTGTAATCAATCACTTTCGGAAGGATTCGGCAAAGATCGTTATCTAATTTACCTATTCGTCAACCGATCACTTTTCATATGTTGTTGCTTTTGACATTTCACTGACCTGCAAGTCGCAAGGAAACGATACTTTGTTTTGAAATGGAAGAAATACAATCAGTTTATAGGCTTTTCATCGTATTTCGTGTCTCTATAAACTGGTACAATAGATGGTAATCTCAACACGAGTGTATCTTACAATTGGCAACAGTATTTATCTAAGCAAGAAATAGGTTAAAGTCACTGATTGCCAGCCAGCCCATTACACTACTCACATATTGTTCTCTATAGTCAGCTTTAAGGAGGTGGGGGGAGAGTATTTTTTTTTAAAATGTTTTGGGGTGATTAGTATGCGCGATTTGTAACCGTAGGTATTGAGAGACATGTCGACAGAGACAGCATTCTCGTCGGGGAGCTGTCCGCTAAAGATTACAGCTCATCGTTCCAAATTAATCAGTTAAAGAATATCGCCGTGATGAAGGAAAGTGGGTTCTTCGTCAAAGTAACTGGTAATTCTGTGTGAATCACTAATCAATAGAATTGTTATTCCTACCTCTGTCAGTCATCGCAAATATTTCGCAATGTTTCGTTTACTTTGGATAAAGGTTCATTGTTATACTATTGGACAAACTTGTAATATAACAGTGTATACCCGCTAATTACAAACCTTTGTTTTACAGAATCTGTGTGGTGACCAGTCAAACATTGTGTGGACACACAGATCCATTATCCCTGTCCCTTCCCAGAGGCCTCGAGGGAAGAAGATGGGGGGGTGGGGAATGACGTTACCGACTTCTTTCCTCTTTCCATTTTAAGTTTAAGAGAATACCCTACTTTTTATCAATAATTTTCCTGGGCCCCTTATTGACCAACCTCGGGCCCCCGGGGCTGTATCCCCTCTGATTTCCCTCTCCTCTCGTCGGGTCCGTCCCCTCCCCCTCACACCTCCCCTCACACCTCCCCCTCACACCTCCCCCTCACACCTCCCCCTCACCACCTTCCCCTCACCACCTTCTCCTTGCCTTCAGTTATTTGGGGAGTCTGTAACAATGATACGTTACCCTTTAACTTCAGGATGTACTTATATAATCAATGCTTGATATGATATTCTCTGCTTGAGGGATATTTCACACGCAGAACAGTATTGACACCGGTCTTTATTACCAATAGACAATATATAACTTTTCAAATATCAATGAATATTGTGCTAATTCAGTTATATGAGCGTGAAATGATATTTTTGTCAGGCTGTAATGAACTAACGACTCTTTAGTGGCAGACTATAAATAGACTGTGATGAAAGAACGCCACCATGATAACGGTTCATTTCACTGTTCCTGAATCTGAAGTTACGTAATCTAAGCAGAAGGTATCTGCTGTTTATTGGCTGACGGGTGTTATTGGCGGGGGAGTGGGGTGGGTGGGGTAGGGGAGTGGGGGTTGCTGGTGAGATACGCATACAGGCATCTTCTTCGTGTCAAACAACTGTCAGACATGTACAACTGTGAAATAACTGGTCCAGGTATATAACTTTGATGAGTGAGGTACGGAATTGTTCCGCTTATTGTTATGACGTAAGCACCGTCACATTCTACTCCGTGACGTCAGAGGTGCGACCACAACTTTTGTCGTGTACCATTCCATACCATTCTTTATGAGGTTCATTGAGGTTTTGGTTTATATATCTTTTTTTTTATTGTTCTTTAGATTTGATTGATAAATTGAAAGCAAAGAAGCTTCTATTTCCGAACTGTTTCAAGAGAGGATGTACAGTTGTTTTTATTAGTATTAGTGGTACGTGCAAAAATGACCAACCTTGACAATAACCTGCATGCCTAATCACCTTTAACCCCGTAAACTGGAACAGAAACCGTTTATGAACGGAAATCAAAGATTGTTCTTGGGGTTTAATAGAATCATTGTTCAAGAATTAGAATAAATATTGCAATTACTAGGACATCCGATGTATCCAATAACCTTTGAACAGTTTCTGAATTG
Organism: Apostichopus japonicus; assembly: GCF_037975245.1. Lineage (NCBI taxonomy): Eukaryota > Metazoa > Echinodermata > Holothuroidea > Aspidochirotida > Stichopodidae > Apostichopus > Apostichopus japonicus. The sequence continues at coordinate 24,217,895 of NC_092574.1, read as the reverse complement.
AATTGTTATAATACTGTTTCTATATTTTACTATTACCGTGTAGCTATCCGGTTTCCAGCATTCGCGTTTTTTTTCCAAGAATCTATGGGATCGTCACCTACTGATCTGGATCGGTGTGTTTGATAAAGTATAAGCCCCCCCCCCCCCCCCCGTATCTCCAATTCATGTCACTGTAGGTATCCGGTTATGTTCAACTATAATGTTTAAGTTCAACATTGAAATCTGCTTATTTATTTAGCAGATTTAAGCGGATTTTAGTATGGGTGTATGTTTGTTATTTTGCAGAGAGAAGCTCTCATGGAAGGCCGAGTCAGCCGTTATTCTTACCAGGTGATAATCATGGGAATTCCAAACCGTGTTACTTCGAAATATCAATGATAGTACCAAGAAAACCGTAAACTACCAGGAACAGTTGAATAAACAACATTCCGAACACTATGAAACTTACTCACAATGCAAAGAATAACAAGGAACTGGAACTTGGCTATGTACCATATATATACATCACAAAGCTAACTGTGAAAAATATCTCCTATAAATGCATGCTGTCAGTGTTACAAACTTAACTGCCAACGACATAACAAGAACCTCACCTACCGTCAGTGTTACAAGGTGGTTAACTGATAATAACATTACTAGATTAACAACAGCCTAATTACCGTCAGTGTTATACACGGTGGTTAACTGATTATGACATTACTAGATTAACAATAGCCTATCTAACGTCAGTGTTACAGGTGATTAACTGATAATAACATTACTAGATTAACAATAGCCTAAATACCGTCAGTGTTACAATGTGGTTAACTGATAAGATTAACAAGAAAACATATAAATACTGTACCGTCAACAATACAAAGTTGTGTGTGTTTTTGAGTGGGTTGTATGTGTGCGTATATGTGTCTAAAGCTGCTTGCATCTGTAGAAAAACATGCCTATAGTCTTTGTATTCGTTTCCACAGTTTTATCCCTCCCGAAGGAGCATCGTTTAGTTTGAACATAATGTTCTTAATATTCAACTGAAAATATTGTAATAAAATAAAACTGTTTCAATTGAGTGTTATAAACTACGGTTCGTGACATGGAAATATCTGAAAATTATGTTGACAAGGCCTGTACAATTATACTTCACGAGATATGTACATTACACAGGACAAAAATTGGCTCATGAAATTAAAAATTGAGCGAATATTTCAACATTCACTCAACCAGACAATTTCAAATAGCAAAGTAGTCAGGTGAGAGAGACTCAACATTGTTTACACTTTAAACAATCTTATCATATATGAGAATACGATGTTATTAAGTTTTGTTACCGTGTAACACGGTTACAAATTGATTATTGCTGCAACTGTCTCTGGTTTTGTTTAACAATATCCATCAGCCGTTTCAAATAATTCATATCCAATTATCTTCCAAAGACAACGTATTTTATTGTTTTCATTCTACCATATGAGGCCACCAAGTGGGAAATTATTGCGTGAAAAACGCAATTGCAATAATATTTTATTTGTTGGTTAATAAACGCCATTTTGATCTATCACTGTATGGCCTGTGGTCTTTGGCGCGAATCGTATAAACAATGCCATCTGGTCAATAATAACGTATCAATTTGGCTATGTTTTGTTCTTAATACAAATATGACAAAACAATTTTCTATGAGACAACTGTAGTTTTCCATTCTTCGTGTAAAATTCATACTTAGCTAAATTAAAAGAACTATTGTATTTGAGGCAAGACGTAGACTTGCAAAGAACAACCCAACATTTTTAAATTCGAGATCAAATTGCGCACACGACAGATAGGCTGGAAAACTCCAGGAAAAGTAAATCAAAAAGCATAATAGTAAATCATGTCTCCTCTCCTCTCCTCTCCTCTCCTCTCCTCTCCTCTCCTCTCCTCTCCTCTCCTCTCCTCTCCTCTCCTCTCCTCTCCTCTCCTCTCCTCTCCTCTCCTCTCCTCTCCTCTCCTCTCCTCTCCTCTCCTCTCCTCTCCTCTCCTCTCCTCTCCTCTCCTCTCCTCTCCTCTCCTCTCCTCTCCTCTCCTCTCCTCTCCTCTCCTCTCCTCTCCTCTCCTCTCCTCTCCTCTCCTCTCCTCTCCTCTCCTCTCCTCTCCTCTCCTCTCCTCTCCTCTCCTCTCCCCTACCCACTCCTCTCCTCTCCTCTCCCCTCCTCCCCTCCCCTCCCATCCTCTCTTCTCCTTTCCCCTCCCCTCTCCTCTCCTCTCCTCTCCTCTCTAGTGAATTAAATTAAGTTTGAAATCCTAGTAGGTTCAATATAGGTTAAAGTTTGAAAACGTTGTTAAATGATAATTTTTGTAAGTTAAGCTTTGATGAACTTTATGAGTGGTGTGTAGACACAGGGAGCACATTAACCTTTGTGAGTTCCAAGATCCTTTTAATGGTCAAAGTCTGGAAGCCTTGCAAATACGATCATCTCAAAAACACTTCACTCGTGGTGTGTAGCCCAACGTTAGTAAGTATAGTCTGTTCTTGTGGACGGTCATTTGAGGTCAATAGAGGAAAACATCTAAATGCCACTGAGCCCTGCCAACTCCAACAGCAAAGTTTGAATGAGCTTAATAATTAAAGGTATATGTGGAGCCACCTTATAGTGAGTACAGGTAACTCATTGTTTTTGTTGGAGGTCAACGGTCACTTGTGGTATACTTCTGAAAGGTTTTTGTAAACGTGATCACTCTAAAAGCCACTGCTTGCATGAATTCATGAATATGTCCAAAGTAGTGCAAGATACTTGCTGTCAACAATAGTCGGCAAAACCTCAAAACCTGTTTTGCAGAGCTGTATATACTTCACCAAATACTGCAAAAAATGATAAGGACTCACTAAGCCTGATGTTTACATCACCGTTTAAACGTTTTTCCTCTTTTTTTTACACAAAGAAAGGTATAAAATCAATTTTTTTTATTCTCAACTATAATGAAAGTTTTATATAAAAAAAAAGGAAAATGTTTTAGCGCAAGGACAGAATGACAAAAACAGTGCATAAGAAGATCCGTCCTTATAATACTGTCTGAGCCCGTAAATTAGATGCTTCATATATGTGCACTCTTTTTTATCGGACTGAGGATGAGTAATTTATTTGTTAGAGTATAGAGTTAATATCAACCATTATAATTGCTTGCGATAGGTCTTCCCGCGTAAAGTTACGAGTAACGATGCACCCAGGACAAACGTAATAGTATATAAACCTAATGTACGTTGATAATTGATTGTTGTTTATTTGAAGAAAGGCTTCTGTGCGATATTGTTTATACGACAGGTGAACGGATGTATCTCAAAAAAGGCGAATATTTAATTAAAAACAGATTTCTTTATCAGTTATGACGTCACGATATACCATTCTTCTTTTTTTTTCTAAAGTGAACATATAAGTATACAGCGGAGATGGCTTATATCTCAAACCGAACGAACGAACGATCGAAAGGATATAAACTCTCCTTTATTACAAGTGGATATCAATTTCGATCGTGAGTAGAGAAATAAATTTGAAATGTACTTACATATCCGGATTTGGTTCATAACAGTATATTTCAGCCTTGCAAGATGTAATTCGCAGGGAATTGAAGACGGCAGCTCTGAGAAGAATTCAAGATTTTTGAAATTATCTGTCTTGTCAGCTAAAATCTCTCTAAATTATAAGAATAAAAATGGCATCTTTAATAATCGACTTATAAACTCCCGTGGGTTGGTCCAGAGGTGGCGCAATATATGGGTCCACTCGGAAAGGGGGTGGGGGGCAGAAACGTCGAGGGACAGTGGGACTTGTGATTTTGATGTGAGGTGCAAAGTAACAAACTGATAACTGAAAATTAATGCTTTTTAGCATTTTGTACTAAAAATTGCAGTATTTGACTATTTTTCGACAAAACGGCAGACAAAAAGGCCTGAAATGTTTACATACACATTCATTCCAATCGAGTATAGAGGGAAAATGTAACAAGGTTAGCACACATCGTAAAACACATCGTTAGAAACACACATCGTAACAAGTAAATGTCCTTTTTATGTGATGCCTGCGCTTGTAAGGCATTGCCTATTCCCTTCTAATGGCATAAAATAACATGAATTACATGTTTAACATGTCTTGCAATGTTATATTCCACACACTGAATACAATTTGAGTGTAAGTTAATGTTCTTTTATAGCTATTCCGCTTGAATATTTTCTAAAAATCTCGAATCCTCTTTGAAAGTAAAATTCGAAGATGACGTCGACTCCACAGAGCTGTTATGTTTAATCCATTGCTTAATTAGTTCTAATATTAATAAATCAATCAAAACTTGTTCTTGTTAACTTCATATGAACACCATACCGGCCATTTGTACCTAACCATATTAATCATGTATTTGCATTACATGTTATATGGGGCCATAATAGACTTATGTTTTCCTTTACCGTTTTGTGTTGCACCTGTGAATTTGACTTAATGATCTCTTCGTTAGACTCAGTATACCAACCGCTTTAATTGATGAGCCTTCGATGTTTACAGAGTTATGGATGAAATCCGCCTACGAGAGTCATCTTTTGAAGATGAATATTCGGCATAACATTAATAATATTAAATTGTTGATATGTTCCAATTATTTTCTAATAATATCTCAACCATGGACATGACCTAGAAAGTCTAGAATGTATAGCAACATGTTTGTAGAAGGACTTGCTTTCATGTATTTCTTTAATAACATAAAATCAAAATGTACAAATCATATATACACATGTAACGGTAACAATGCCACAAGATGAAGCTAAATGATGCATGCGTATTCAGCGTTTAAAACACAACCAGCGCTGCGATTGCGCACTTCACATCGGTCCTACAAGCACATTAAAATGTGCAAGTATATAGTTTAATAAAGAGTTTACAGCAATGTCAATTACGAAGTTTTTTGAAGTAAACAACCTCTCAGCAGAGGACGATGATCAGCGATTGGGAGTCGCTCTGTTTCTGTTTGTTCTGATTTGTTCCCTATTGATTTGTATTAACTTCATCACTGACATTTATATAAATTTGTCCGCTAAATGTTGCTTACATTTTGGTTAAACGTCAAAGAGAGAGAGAAAGAAATAGAAAGAGTTTAATCTTAGCCAGAGCCGTAAAAGTACAGGCGTCGATAAACCAAGCTGTCTGTCGGAATTAAAATGACGATTTAAAACGGACCAAGCACCGCTAGATCAGATCCCAAAAACGTAAATTGAACTCCAGGAACGTTTATTGAAATTATCAGAGATTTATTGATTTGGAAGCCGTAACGAGAGAAATTGAAACGTTCCCTCCGCCGAGTAGTCGACTATAACTTAACCAAGATGCAGCGAAAAGTAAGGCAGATTCGCCCATTAGAATGGATGCGTCTTAAATTGACATTTGCAAACTGTCAGAGCAAATTTCGGTTTGAGCATTTCTCGGTCTTACTTCTTAATGTAGGAATGTATATAAAGATATCGGATAGATAATTCGAAGGCTTACTGACTTTCATTACCGTTCACTTGCTATCATTGAAGCATTAGTTTGTATATAAACAAATTAGTGATGCAAATGTCTTTAATTCAAAGTAGCAAGCAACATGAATGGAAGCTTGAATTTCCATCAGGAAACAAAAAAAAAATACATGTGTATAGAGAAGAAAAAAAACTAAGGAAACAGAAAAGAAAAAAAAACTAATCTAAAAATATTTGTCATGTCTTTGAAAATTTATTCGAGACAATATTTCTATACGCTCGCGTTTCTATTTTGTTTATTACAAGAATGAATATGTTGAGAAGCAAATAGTGTAACTCCCAAACGAGGTTTAACAGAGACAAAGACACTGAAAATAAGATGGTTTTAGATATAAAGAAAAATTAAAATGTTTTAATTTTTTATTGATGTAGATCATTTTAAAATATGGTATGAGTACACCATGCATGCACATAGTTAGTATATCAACACGCTCTGTGGTGATGTGTCATTTATTTGACTTTATTTAAAATCCTGATGATATAGAAGATATATCCGTAACAAACCTAACTAGCAACTTCATTCTTCTCTGCATGTATGGAACTGAAGTGGCATGTATATGTTGTCATGCGCAGTGAATGGTCACGTGGCGTGTCTTTAACGTATAGCGTTTTCCTCAAGGCAAAGACGAGAGCATTCCACATTCATACATACAGCTATTTTGAAACGAGAGCAATATATATCTTACATCGTACTTAAGAAATACACCCAGCTCTTACAAAATGGAATTACTTTTCTCAATCATAACATATATTTCTTTTCTATGACATTAGGTACATTATACAAATCAAGTAATGAAAACATTACCAAAAAAAATCACATTTGCCGTGAATATGGTATATATATATATATATATATATATATATATATATATATATATATATATATATATATATATATATACATATATAGGCCTATATATATATATATATATATATATATATATATATATATATATATGTATGTATAATTATATATATATATAGGCCTATATTTATATATATATGTATATATATATATATTTACATAAAAATTAATAATATATATTATCATTGGCTTAACATTCACCAATGCAATTTCACATTATTCTATATTTTATTTTCCTTCCATTACAAGATGTGAAGAGATCCATTTTTTCCCCGCTTCACTTTTCTTACGTCATTTGATGAAGGGAAAATTACCTTGGAAATTAACAATTTGAAGAACCGTTTATACTTATGTTTAAAGTTATTTACCACAGTCATTCTACCTATTTCGTTATTGACGTAACCTTGACGACGTATACTGGTGCGTGCCTACGAGCCACCAATTATCAAAGAAATAATGTTTTATGAGGAAAAGCTCATAAATTATCAGCAATGGCATTTACTTATAATTTGCCTTCCAATTTACCAGCTAAATAAAGTTGAATTGCTATTTTATTTGATTTCACAAATCGAAAGGTTCAATTCTCGAGTCCATTAATCGAATTATAATACAATACTCAAAACGAAACATTTTCAATGGCATTCGATGGATAAACTAATGGTAATGTTTCGTCTAGACTTTTTTACCATAATTAGATCTGTTTTTTTGCTTGACATTAAAAATCGTAACTTTCGACGAGGTGTGTTTACCAAAAAAATGGTATAGTTTGATAGTAGATGGATCGAACGAGAGAGTGAGACAAAATGTATGGAATAAAATCATGTATATGACATCAAGTAAACATAGTGGCGTGCAAACATGATCTCTGCATAAAGATGTTATTGTTGCGATTATTTAAGGCTTATTTTGAATAAATTGATGAATTGGCATCGGATCTTGATGGACGCTTTATGTTTGACACCTCTGTGATCTAGAAAAATATAAATATATAAAAAAAAAAATGGTGACGTAAAACTTGATAATTTCCCACCAATCAGAAGCTTTCTCTACCTTTTATTTGCCTATAGCAGTACAACCAATTATACAAACGTTTAGGATCTTTCTAATCCTCCCCCCCCCCTCCCCTCTTCAAAGGCCAAAATAAAATGTTACATAACATTCGTGGCTCGATCCATTAACCTGACTGTATAATCGTTTGGGATATTTAAAACAACAACAACAAAAACAGTGAGAGAGATGACAAAATTCCTTTAATGCCCGCATCGCCAGCATTTATTGACCTTAGTTCGCACTCAATGATATCCTGCCCTTAGGTTTTTCATCAAATGTAATTATTTTCATTTCATTCTCTGTCGTTCCATCAGAAGAGGAAGCTTGAAAGAGTACAATGACCAAATAACTCTCTCTCTCTCTCTTTTAATCTCTATAAATTACAATAGGTCCTTAAAATAGAAAACGTTGTTTCAGACACGCTCAGCTTGTCACCATCACCGGAGATCAGTTGGAATTAAGAGAAATTGAATGAATTAAAATTTCCTGTATTAACCAAATACAACTGGAAAATCTCTTCTTGATTGAGGGGTCTCATTCTACCTCCAAGGTTGATTAAAGCAAAACAAGTCTTCAGGAGGCGAAGATACAATATATCGATCCGAGGCCTCGGGGATGCTACTAACAACTATCGCAGTCCCTCAAGATTTACCTAAAATATTCCATTTATGTATGATATTATTTAGTGCTACAAAACCTCTATGTAAATAGTCATCGGAAAATTAATTTTCTCGTCTTAAGACTTTGAAATAAATACGGGAAAGTTTCCCCCTTGCATCCGTTGGGAGTGCTTGTCAAAGCGTCGCGTGTTGGAAAATGTTCAGCAAATCGCCTTTCAACTGGGACTGGAAACCGTGTCCGTGTGCACAATGTGGAATTGTAAATTGAATATTTTGAGTGATGTTATTTGCACCAAGTAAAAGGTAGCCCCGTCTTAACGTGGTAATGTAACGCACCAGGTGTTCATCAATGAAGGCCACGCCCACTTTTACCCCATCCTGCAACGATGTTAAATTCAAAACTTGTTTCATGAGGGAATCGAAACTATGTAGCTGCTATAGTTTCCAAACTTCTGAGCGACGACGTCAGAAGAAAATGTTTGATGTGTGAAGGTCATATGGTTGTGGACAGTGGGTTTATTTGTAACAAACAAGACACCTGGCCATGGGAAGCCATGTAAATTCAGTGCATCTATCATGTATTTAACAACTAAAAAAATAAGTAACAAAGTTCCAAACTTTGGAGATAAAATTTTTCTAAAATTTTATCTTGTTGTTCTGAACAACCGTTACCGTAATGAAACAGCTGTTAGTGCAAGATAAATGAAAACAGAAGGAAGAAATATTGGATGTATTTGCTAAAAATCACATCTGCAAGAGAGATACCTAGAGATACCCTGGGTGGAGCAAAGAACAACTTTTTCGTATACGTCAAAAGGTGCATTCTGAGGCATATTTTAGATTATTGGCTCTTTTTAGAATTAGGTCTGTTGCAGGTTTGTGTGAGGCTGAAAAGAGAGGGTACATCCCATTCTAACTCTTGGATCCCAGCCTGTGCATATTATCAGTTTCTTAAGTTGTTTGTAATATTATAGGTTGGTTTGAAATCCCATTTCCTGTAAGTCTGTATACTGTTATAATTTTCTGAAGTCTGATTATAATTTTCTGAAGTCTGAAGTATTCTTTCTCCCTTGCAAGCTTCTATATATATATATATATATATATATATATATATATATATATATATATAT